>NC_091440.1:121981974-122261974 GCF_964237555.1 Oryctolagus cuniculus | reverse complement strand
CAATAGCCAGGGCTGAGTGAGGTCAAAGCCAGGAGCCCAGAACTTAACCTGGGCTTCCTATGTGGGTGGCATAGACCCAAGTACTTGGGCTACCTTCTACTTCCTGGGGTGTATATTAGCAGGAAGCTGCATCAGAAGCAAAGTTGCCAGGACTTGAACCAGGTACTCTGGTGTAGGACGCTGGTGTTTCAAGCAGCAACTTAACCAGCTGACCCACATGCCCTCACCCTGTACTGCAGCCAGTATTAACCCCATCCTGACCTCTGGTTCAGTGTGCTGTCCACTTCTGCAGCACTTCTGGCCTTTGTTGAATCTGACACTGTTTTGTAAATCTTATGAAAATTATGGACAATTACCCGAGCAAAATGTCCAAATAAACACAGGCATGATATTTTATATCCAAATTGTTATTAAACGTTGGACAATACGGCGCATGTGGCATGGAAGACTGGTGCACAATACTGAAATGCTGTAGTTATTCAGAGCAGAGGAGACCTGTCAGCTCTGGCCTCTGCAGTCAACTGTGACATGAGAATGTATAAGCAGAATTCCACAGTACTTGCTGAATCTGATAAGTTCCAATCACTTGTCTTTAGTCCAAAGAGAAAGGCAGCCAGTAGTTTAAGTGTCGTGTGTGTAATCAGATTATGTTTTATTTTATAAAATTCATGTAGTCACAGACTAAAACTAGATTCATAGCACCTGCTCTCTAATTTTTTTTAAAGATTTTATTTATCTGAGAGGTAGAGTTACAGACTGAGAGGAGAGAGAGACAGAAAGGTCTTCCAACCATTGGTTCACCCATCAAATGGCCGCAACGGCCAGAGCTGTGCTGATCCGAAGCCAGGAGCCAGGTGCTTCCTCCTGGTCTCCCATGCAGGTGCAGGGACCCAAGCACTTGGGCCATCCTCCACTGCCCTCCCAGACCACAGCAGAGAGTTGGACTGGAAGAGGAGCAGCCGGGACTAGAACCTGGCACGCATATGGGATGCCAGCGCTGCAGGCCGAGGATTAACCTACTGAGCCACGGCACCAGCCCCTCTAATTTCTTAAATTTCTAAACTTCCGGGAGTGAAGTGTGTCCGTGAGTGTTTTGTTGGGGTGTAAGCAGTTTCTTGGTAGAGTACAGTAGTTTGGGTAACTGCTAACTGTAGTGCCTGTCAAAGGGGCAGCTCTAGGTGGCCGTGTTCCCAGGAGACGACCCTGCCGCAGCCACGGCTGACTGTGGTCAGGGCAGATGTTTGTCCAAAGGCCAGCCATCTTTTACTTCTTTCATACTCTCTCATCTTTCGTATTCACTCAGTCTCGTGTCCTGGTGATCCCACCTTCTCTGAAACTCCCTTTCCCATCATTGACATACTGGTTTATGCTCTTAGTACTTCTTGCTTCCAGAAATCTCCCAGCTGGTCTCCGACTTAATTCTCTGAAAGTACTCCCACGGAGAATCTCAGACTGCTCTCGCCTTTTGAATGTAGGGCAGGAGACCGTCTTCTAGTCTCTTCCATCAGTCTTCTAGATGTATGTGTTCTGCCCAGCAAAATGCAGGACTTGCCAGCCCTCAGAATGAGTCCTCGCGTTTCCTTTTCCTGGCTTCTGTTCTGAACTCCTGTGCTCCTCTCTGCCCTCCACACTGCCCACCATTTGGCTCACTCCCCAGGCATTTTCCAAAATGGCGACCATGAATGCCCAGGGGATGGACGGGGCGGGGGGGGGGGGTGGCGTTGTGAAGACAGGAACTAGCATCATGATCCATAGCAGCAATCTTGCTTTTTCTTCTACTCTGATCATGGCATCCTCATTGGTGCTTTACTGAAATTTAAGCCAAATCCATCTTTCTAGAACTCCAGGATCCAAACTAAATAGTTCTGTTTTATACTTCTTTGTTTCTGAATAGTACATCATATATTTTTTCACACCTGGATTTCTTTGGAGTCAAAGCTTTATTAGACACCCCAGAGATATATGGAGGGCTCTAAAGGACACAGAAAACAGTATTGATGTGTCTGCATGCCTGTTGCCAAACCTGTCTTACACCGCAGCTGTCCGCTGATTGAGGTTCTTACAGAACGTTCCAGATAAGGCCGCATGTAGATTCTAAATAGACTGTAAGTAAACAAATTGTGAATGACTGTGGAAATTCATTCACAAAGATGCTGCAGAGACAGCAATAGGACCGAACATCGTGCAAGTCATAACGAACAGATCCGAAGGCCATCTGTTATATCAGAACGGTTTTCAGATCCGGCAGTGGGTGAAAGGAAACACCCCGGAACTGACTTAGAATATGGAGCAAGGTCATGTGTCTGGAAGGTTAACCAATTCTAATACTGTTGAACATGTTTTTCTTTGTTGCAAACAATGCCGTTTTTTAAGCAAACTAATGAATGCATAGCCTGACAAACAAACCCAACAAAAGAGGCACTTAGAGGCAGTGTTCATTGAATCCTAGGATTTTAAAAGAAAAAAATCGATTAGGTCATTTGGGGCTTTTATTTCTTCCAAAGAAGGATTGTTCTTTTGAGTTTATTTTTCTAGCATCAGTTCCATTCTATCTAGATATTCCAAGAAATAGAGCTTCTAAGTTCCCTGTGAACAATTCTGCCCCCAAGCTCTGCAGAAGGAAGGGCTCCTGAAAATTAACTTATTTCCCTTTTATTTTGCTTATAACATAAACCATTATGCTTGATTAGGCTGATAGTTTGAGTTTTTATGTATATTTAGAAATACACACACACACACACACACACAAACAATGGGCATTTGGCAGCAGTCTTAACATTGCTAAGAACACCTCATCCCACATGTGAGTGCCTAGGTTCAAGTCCCAACTCTGCTTCCAATTTCAGCTTCCTGCTATTGCGCACTCTGCAAGGCAGCAGGTGGCGGCTCAAGGACTTTGGTTTCTGCCACCCACAGGGAGACACAGATTGCGTTCTGTTCTCCTGACTTTGGCCTGGCCCAGCTCCTTTCGCTGAGGAGTGAACCAGTGCATGGGAGACCTCTGCTCATCACACTGTTGCTCTCTGTGCCTTTCAAATACATAAAAATAAACAAGCAAGACTTTTTTTAAAAATAACATTATGTGTGCTTTTATTCCTTGGTTCTAAAGTACGAAGCTGTCCACCAAAGTGCATTTTTAAATTCAGTGGCTTTGGGACCAATGTTTTATTAATGATGTTAGTGGTTCAGTGAATATGTGAATAGAAGATGTCCAGAGGGTTTATGCCCCTTAATAATTTACTGCAAGCCTTTCACACTACCGATGTGTCTGCTGGTGAGCTGGCACCTTATCTCCCCTTCCATTTTCCTTCAGATTTATTTATTTGTTTTGAAAATCAGAGTTACAGAAAAAGAGGGAGACAGAGAGAGAGAAATCTTCCACGCTCTGGCTCACTCCCCAGAGGGCTCCATGCTCCTGGCTTTGGCCTGGGCTAGCTCTGGCCATTGCTGCCATTTGGAGAGTGAACCAGTCGATGAAAGTGTGTGCTCGCTCGCTCTCTCTCTCTAACTCTGCCTTTAAAATAAATTAATTAAAAAATCAAGGATATATTTCTGTATAAAATTTCCAACTTTTTGTACCTAATTATAACTCACTGAAAGCATCTATTAATAAGCAAGGTAAATGTAATTTGTACACCAGACAGTATAGTAACTATAAAGATTATATAGCTGGGGGCCGGCGCTGTGGGCAGTGGGCTAAACCTCCGCTTGTGACGCCAGCTTCCCACATGGGCGCTGGTTCGCGTCCCGGCTGGCTGCTCCTCTTCGATCCAGCCCGCCCATGAATAAACTGTGTCTGATCCTCCACGCAGTCCTGGTGCCCTCCTCAGCCCAGATTCCCGTAGCATCTTTGTGCACTGGCCGGAACCGGCTGTGCCGTCCACCCAGGCTGTCTTTGAGCCTCTGTTTGCTGGGCCATGGGCCGCAAGGTGTGTTTCCTGCCCCCGCTCCGTTCTCCCCATCCTCACTCCTCGAGTCCGACTCCTCACAGCCGACTGAGCGACGCGAGCGGGCCGGTCCTCCTGGACTTCTGCACATAGACGCCCCGCGGCGCCCGGAGTCTGCTCTGTCAAGTCTTGCAGTTACCTCCATCAGGGGACAGCGTGTGTGGCGTGAACGCGTTGGCGGCTCCACGGCCTTGCGGCCACGGAGTCTGAATGAGCACCAACCTGCGGGTCTGTGAGGACCTCCAAAAGGTGTCCAATTCCCCGCGAGGGCAGCAGGTGAAATGACTGCTGTCCGGATCAGTGCCTGTTCTGTGCGATCGCTAACAGCGGTGGCACACTATGGGGGAGGGGGTCCCGGGGGGGGTCCCCTTCAAAACCCGCTGTCCTAAACGGCATGATCAAAACCTTTCAAACGGGTTGTTCAGATTATGGTGTTCGAATGGCTCCGAAAAAGCGGACAGCCCTCTGTGAATCAGAATGGCCGACTTTGGGTACAGAATGGCCACCAGAGGGCACTCGAGATCTGACCAAGATAATGGCGGTGCACCTGCTGGTAACTGTGGAGTACCGCCGTCCAAACCAGTGCACCGGGAAACAGACTCCTGGCTGCAAAGTGCATTAATTCAGCCCCCTTGGATACGTTCTATGCTGGCAGGCAGAGACTGAGTACAATCCTTGTGGCCAGGACTCAGTCCCAGTTGAGAGACCCAGGAACCTCTAAGACTCCCACAGACAGCCTTCCGCCGAGCCTCCAAGGCAATCTAGAAGAGCCCCCACTGCCACCTCCTCCGTACAGCCCTCCCCTGAGGCCAGGGGCCCCTCCTCTACCAGAGCCCACCACCATCTGTTTCAGCTCTGCCACAATCCAAGGACCGTGAACAGGTAGTGAGATGTCTCCACTCAGCTCAGAGCCAGCAACTACGGGGAGTGGGGCCGCCTGTGGCCAGTTAAATGCCGAGACTTGGGCCAGGGCCCCCCAGCCTGAAGAAAACCTCTGCTAGGACCCAGAAGGAAGGGTGAGCCAGCCTAGAGGGATACCAGCAGGCTCTGTTGAAAGGACTAAGAGCAGGCGCAAAGAAGCCACTGAACATGTCCAAAACTGCTGTGGCCCCCCAGCAGCCAGACGGAAGCTGCTCTGAGTTCTATGAGAGGTTGTGCTCCCCCTTGGAAATCAACAGATGGTGAACGCTGCCGTTGTAGGCCAAGCATGGGGTGATTCCCCAAAAACCTCCACGAGCTTGATGGGTTTGCTGCGATGAACAGTCCCCAGCTGTTAGAAATAGCCAACAAAGTTTTTGTGAACCAAGAACAGATGGCAAAGAGAGAGGCCAACAGGAGGAGGAAACAAAGGTGGCTCTCTGCGGACAGGTGGCCCCAGAACCCAGGCTCGAGCAACTAAGGGCAAGGGCCAGACCCCGCCTCCCCCTACAGAAAGATCAGTGTGCCAACTGCAAGGAAATCACACATTGGGAAAATGACTGTCCCAAGAAACTCAAAGGAAAAAGGCCCACAAACCAGGTCCGTGTTCCACACCAGGCAGAGCCTCTCACTGCCAATTCCCTGGGGTTGACTCAGACCAAGACAGACACGGCTTGGTAAGTCCCAGCCTCCACAAGCCCATGGTTAAAATGGACGTCAGAGGCCAAGCAAGAGACTTTATGGTGGACACTGGCGCTACATACCCAGGGGTCACCGACCAGCAGGTGCCATGTTTGGAAAGAAGGCCACAGTTACAGGGGCTGTCGGGCCTTCCTCCAAGCACCCTTCCTGTGCCCCGCAAACCTGCCCAGTGGGAGGACATTGAGTGAGACCTGAGTTCCTCTTCATGCCAGAGTGCCTGGCACCTCTTCTGGGATGGCACCTGCTGCCCCCGCTGGGGCCCAAATTACTGTCTCGTTTGATGGCCGTGCTCCTCTGCACCTGGTGAGGCCCTTAGAGGATGCTTCACAGATCCTGGCTGTCAGGATTCCCACAGAAGAAGAATGGAGACCTCACTCTCATCTGTCACCAACATGGACCCCGCCCTGGAAATATGGAAGTCCCACTTCCTTGGAGTTGGGGCTGAAGGAAACTCCTCCAGACTGGCTGCCACCCACCCGCCCAGCTATTGCCAGGGGCCCACCCTCCGAGGGGCTGACAGTGTCCCTTGTCCCCGGAGGGCAAGGCTGGCACCCAGGCCCATCTCCAGAGACTGTCAGAGTTTGGATGGTCAGGAAGTGCCAGTATTCAAGAGGGGAGCGGAAGTACCACTAGGTCTGTTCCGAAGGGCTGGGTGTCGGGGAGTCCTCCAGAAGGCCCAGGCTTGTCTAGAGGAAGTCAGATCCTTGGGGTTTCAGATTTCACAAGGACGGTGGGCCTTGGGGCCTGAGCAGAAACAGGCAGTCTGGGACTCCCAGGTCCACAAACCCAGAGGCAGGCCTGAGAGTCCCTGGGGGCAGCCGGCTCCTGTTGCTTCCGGATCCCCAGTTGCTCAGTGATAGTCAGACCCCTCTGCAACCACACAGAGGGGAATAGATAAAGCACCTGAACAGGGACAACAGCAACAAAAGGCCTTTCTCACTCTTCAAAAGGTTCTGCTGGAGGCCCCTGCCTTAGGACTCCCTGATGTGACCTACAGATTCATTTTGTTCAATGAGAAAAAGGGAATGGCCCTGGGAGTCCTAGCCCAACACATAGGACCCTGGCAGCAAGCCATGGCCTGTTTGTCCAAGCAATGGCAGCTGGATGGCCACCTTGCCTATGAGCCCTAGCCGCTACCACTCTTCTAGCTGAGGGGGGCAAACTGATTATGGGACAAAGCCTAAATATTAAAGTCCCACTTGCAGTCATGGGCATCACCCAGGGCACCACGGGCTCACCAACCCACAAATGAGCCACTACCACGGGCTCCTCTGTGAAAACCCCTAAGTACGTCTGGAAACTGTCAAAACGCTGACCACAGCCACCTTTCTTCCCGCTGAGTCAGGGCCTCTAGACCATGACTGCATTGAGATGACCGATGGGGTTTACTCGAGCCCTCAGCTCTCAGAGACCAACCTTGGCCTTTTGCAGATCATACCGTCTGCCCTGACGGAAGCAGCTTCCTGTTGGATGGAAAGTGTCTGGCAGGATAAGTGGCTGACGTGGAAGCAAACAGTAGAGTCAGGGCCCTTCTGATGGGTTAGGCTGCCCAACGGGCAGAACTGCTAGCCCTAATCAGAGCCCTGGAGTTCAGCAAGGGACAAAAAACGAACATCTCCCCAGAACTGAGCTATGCCTTAGCCACCCTCCATAAGCACAGGGCCCTCTACAGGGAGAGAGGACTCCTCACTGCAGGGGGCAAGGCCATTAAGGACCACAGTGAGGTCCTGCGTCTCCTGGGAGTGGTCTGGGATCCTGCAGGTGTTGCTGTTACCCACTGCTGAGGACATAAAAGGGAGAAGATCCCATAATCAAGTAAACTAGCGGGCAGACACAGAGGCACAACAGCCAGCCATGCCAATGACTCTTGGGCTCCTCCTGGCAAGATTTTAAAGATCTTGGCTCTGCCTGAGCACCCAAATTATGCCCCAGAGGAAGAGAACTGGGCAAGAGGAGAAAAGGGTACCAAGAGTCTAGACGGATGGTAACTTTTACCCAACAGATGCCCTGTTGTCTCAGACTACCTGGCCTGTGCCCTGGTTTGTCAACTTCATGAAAACACCCACATGGGAAGAACAGATGGGGCGGGTACTGGGTTGCTTAAAGGCATAGGAAGTCTCTCTAACACCCAGTGGTGCACTCACTGGTGTAACTGGGCTATAGTAATGGCCAGGAGCTGTAGCTGGGCGTGGATTTCTAAACTTCCCATTTCTCTCCTATCTTCGGGAACCTTTGTAAGGAGAGGGATTCCTACCAAACAGAGTGTCATAAGGTGAGAGTTTGATTCCTGCTCGGGGTTAGCATCCCACTCAGACGAGAACTGTAGGTAGCACTGAAGTCCAGGGTAATTGAGCCTCCTGATAAAACTTATTTAGGGCTTATTTTAGGGTCTAGTTCATGTGCTCAACTTTCCTTGAACTCTGGGGCGATAGCCTTCATTTGAGAGTGGTAGGTCCAGGTGTCTATATCTTCAGCCTTTAAGGTTGTAGGAATGGTAAGAAGCAGAGTAGGGTCCCTTCCATGTGGGATCCAGGCCAAGAGAGTATATGGGTAAAAGACTGGCATAAAGTACACCCTGCCTGACATGGTGACTGGAGATCCTGAAACCCCAGAGTCACCCTCTAAGCCCAGTGCCCTGCTCTGACCACACCGGAGGCAGGTCAACCTAAGCATGGTAGCTTTATAAGGAGGGACAGACATATGTGTGCCTTGTCGTCATGGGATGCTTTGAGCTACCTTGAGACTCTGCCAGCAAAAGCACCATCACCAGAAATGGAAGCCAGGGGGCCTGCCCCATCTTGCACTGTGAACCTCCAGAATCATTAGTCAAAACAAACCTCTCTTTCCTTTATAACTTGCCTCAGGTATTTCACTGTAGTAATGAGAAGCAAATTAATACAACCTCCTTCACTGATTTTCTAATTTAAAAAAATTTACTTATTTTTATTTGAAAGGCACAGGGACACAGAGAATCGTATATGACAGTGGTCCCTTAGGGTTATAATGGAGCTGAAAAATTTCTGTCCCTTTGCAACATCATAGTGGTCATACCATTGTAGTATGCACATTATTCATGTATTTGTGGTGATGCTGGTACAAACACACCTACTGTGCCGCCAGCCTTGTAAAAGTATACATATACACTTAATGTTCAGAACATGAAACTTGACAATAAACAACCAACTATGTTATTGGTCTATGTATAGACTGTACTTTAAAAAATTATTTATTTGAGAGAGAGAGAATCCCCTCTGCTGGTTCACTTACCAAATGCCTGCAATGGATGGAGCTGGCCCAAGAAACAGGCACTCACCCCAGGTCTCCCACATGGGTAGCAGGAACCCAATCATTTGAGCTGTCACCTGCTGCTGTCCAGGATCTGTGTTAGAAGGAAGCTGGGATCAGGATCTGGAGGCAGGAACTGAACCTAAGTACTCCAGTGCAGGACACCAACTAGGCCAAATGTCCACCCCTGTATCATACTTACCTTGTTTAAAGATTTATTTATTGGTTGATCTGTTTTATTAGAAAAGCCAAACAACACCGACAGAGACAGAGACAGAGGGAGGAAGAGACAACTCCATCCACTGGTTAATTCCTCAAATCTCCACAATGACCAGGACTGGGCCAGGCCAAAGCCAGGAGCCATAAAATCCATCCTGGCTTCCCACATGGTTGGTAAGGGCCCAAACACTCAGGCCATCTTCAGTTGCCTTCCCAGGCCCATTAGCAAGAAAATGGATCAGAAGTGAAGTAGCTGGGACTGGAACCAACACTTACATGAGGTCCCAGCACTGATGTTGTAGGGGCAGCTTAACCTGCTGCGCCACAACACCCACTCCTATAGTATGCTATTATTATTTTAGAGTGTATTCCTACTTATAAAAAACTCAGGGGACTACAGGTGGGCGGGGTTTGACCTAGCCATTAAGCTGCCCGGGAACATGTGCACATCCCATATCCGAGTGTCTGCGCCTGAGTCAGAGCTCTGTTCCTGGTTCCAGCTCCTTGGTCATGCACACCCTGGGAGACAGCTCACATAGCTGGGTCCCTGCCACCCACAGAGCAGACCTGGAGGGAGTTCCCAGGCTTCAGTTTCAGTCAGCGCAGCCCCAGCCATGTGGGCATTTGGGGAGTGAACCGGGGACGGGAGTTCTGTCTGTTTCTCTCTCTCCGTCTCTCTGTCTCCCAGATACGGGAATCAGTAGAGATGTCTGTTTGTTAAAGTGTGTGACGCTAGCGGTAGCCTTGCGTATCTCGGGGAGAGGGCGATGCGCATCTTGCAGTTCAGCGTAAGGACGCTCTGACGTCTACGCGACAGCAAAGCTAACGACGCACTGCATGTCTGTGCACAAACCTCTCCTGCGCAACACGTGGCTGCACTTGGAAATGAATCAGTCTGATCATCTGCAGATAGGAGAGAAGGATGTTTGAAAGTGGGTTGTTGGCCGGTGCCGCGGCTCACTAGGCTAATCCTCCGCCTTGTGGCGCCAGCACACCGGGTTCTAGTCCCGGTCGGGGCACCGGATTCTGTCCAGGTTGCCCCTCTTCCAGGCCAGCTCTCTGCTGTGGCCAGGGAGTGCAGGGGAGGATGGCCCAAGTCCTTGGGCCCTGCACCCCATGGGAGACCAGGAGAAGCACCTGGCTCCTGCCTTCGGATCATCGCGGTGTGCCGGCCGCAGCGCGCCGGCGGGGGTGGCCATTGGAGGGTGAACCAACGGCAAAGGAAGACCTTTCTCTCTGTCTCTCTCTCTCACTGACCACTCTGCCTGTCAAAAAAAAAAAAAAGTGGGCTGCAAGTGACAGAAACATCCGGCTCTTTCTCTTTGCACTCCCTAGAGTGAGTGTCATTCAATAAATAGCGCCACACATTTTCATCAGAAATCTCTATCTACTCGTCAACTTCCGCAGTGCCCAGGGCCTCTGTTCTGAGACTTCCCTGAGACTCTCTGTGGGAAACTGGCTCCCCGGCAGGATTTTCTTCTTTGGGCAAAATCGTTTTCCATTTCTCGAGGCCTAGGGAGGAGGTTGCTTTGCCACTGTGAGCTCTCAAGCTTCCAAAACACGTTAATGACCTTCACTGTTGCTGTACTGTGTCCTGTTCTTTTCTCTAGGGGCTAACTTAAGGAAAACGCGTTGTTTCAGCCAGTTTCTAAAAAGACGAGGGAGAAGACACATGTGTTCACCCTCCATGACGTCACTGGCAGACTTTTAAAGATCTATAATAACCTGCTGCTTAGTCTGTCTCTCTAAATCTCTTCAAACTCCCTTGTTTCTCTACCATCACTGGACTTTTGGTCATTTCATTATCATCAAAGACATGACATGTAACTCAAAGCAAACAACTGCTTCTGATACAAAAAAATTTTTTTAAAGATTTATTTATGTATTTGAAAGGCAGAGTTGCAAAGACAGGGAGAGACAGAGAAAGATCGTCCATCCACTAATCCACTCCCCATATGGCCACAACCACCATGGCTGGGGCGCAGCCTAAACCAGGAGCCAGGATGTCCCAGGGTCTCCCAGGTAGGTGGCAGGGGCACAAGCCATCTGGCCATTTTCTGCTACTTTCCCTTTCCAATCAGCAGACAGCTGGATCAGAAGTGGAGCAACTGGGACTCGAACTGTTGCTCATTTGGGATGCTGCAACGTACCACACCAGCCCACAGATAACAATTTTAATAAAGGAGAAACAATTATTTAGAGTTGACGTAGGGTTTGGAGACGGTAGTTTTTAATTATTCTGACCCACATTTTACAGGGTCACTTCTCCACAAGGAAAAAAAACTCAGGGGTACATAGATTTGGAAGATTTATTTTAAAGAATTGGCTCACGGGATTGTGGAGACCGGAAGTGAAATCCACAGGGCAGGCTGGCAGCCTGGACGCTCTGATTAGTGGTGAGAGTGTAGTCCCGAGTATGAAATACACACGGAAAGCCAAGTAGAATTTCTATGTTGTGGTTTGGAGACCAAATTACTTTTCTTCTAGAAAGCTCAAAACGCTCTTTTTCACACAACGTCTTCAACTGCTTAGGTGATGCCCACCCACAGAATGGGGGGTCATCTGTTGATTTAAATAACCTCACCGAAAAACACTTTGACAGCAACATCTAGACTTGTGTTTTACTAAGCAACAAGGCACCATGGTCCCCCATGGCAACCCAGAAACGAACGATCACCCCGGCTGCAGAGATGAAAGATATTGCAAAGAAACATCCCATCTGTCCGTAATTTAGATCCACTAATGGTCAACATTTCTCGTAAGTGCTGAGTCACATGAAAATAACTGTGGTTCTGACAATGGTTTTCATCCAAGTATGTCATAGCCCAAGAAGAGGGACATTGTCCCACACTGCACACCTAAGAAAAGTAATATTAACTCAGTAAGATCACCTCATATAGTTTCTTTTTTTAAAAAGATTTATTTATTTGAGAGGTAGAGTTCAGACAGTCAGAGGGAGAGGCAGAGAGAGAGGGGGGTGGAGAGAGGGAGAGAGGTCTTTATCCACTGGTTCACTCCCCAAATGGCTGCAACAGCCAGAGTTGAGCCGATCCAAAGCCAAGAGCCAGGAGCTTCCCCCAGCTCTCCCATATGGCCCAAGGACTTGGGCCATCTTCTGCTGCTTTCCCAGGCTACAGCAGAGAGCTGGATCAGAAGAGAAGCAGTTGGGACTAGAACTGGTGCCCATATGGGATGCTGGCACCACAGGTGGAGGATTAACCCACTGTGCCACAGTGGTGGCCTCTCATATAGTTTCTATATAAATTTTCCCTAGTTTGCCTCAAAATATCTTTTTTTAAACATCTTTTATAATCTTGTATTCATTTTATTTTGCTTATATGTTTGTTGTATTTCTTTTTTAGATTTATTTTTTTATGTATTTGAAAGGCAGAGCAACAGAGAAAGAGAGGGAGAAACAGAAAGAAAAAGAGTGGGGACAGGTGCTGTGGCATAGTAGGTAGACATCTGCTTGAGGCACCAGCATCCCATATGGGAGCTGGTTAGAGTCCCAGCTGCTCCACTTCCAATCCAGCTTCCTGCAGATGGCCTGGGAAAGCAGTAGAAGATGGCCCAAGTCCTTGGGCCCCTGCACCCACACGGGTGAACTGGAAGAAGCTCCTGGCTTCGGATCAGCCTAGCTCCAGTCATTGTGGCCATTTGGGGAGTGAATCAGTGTCTCTCCCTCTCTTTGTCTGTAACTCTGCCTCTCAAGTAAATACATAAACCTTTACAGACAGACAGAGAGGCAGAAAGAGAGAAAAATCTTCCATCCACTGGTTCATTCCCCAAATGGCCACAGCACCTGGGACTGGGCCAGGCTGAAGCCAAAAGCCAGGAATTCCGTCTGTGTCTCCCATGTAAGTGGTAGGGGCCTAAGTACTTGGGCCATTTCCATTGCTCTCCCATGTGCATTAGCAGGGAGCTGGATTGGAAGCAGAAGAGGTGGATCTGAAATGCTAGGGTTGTAAGCAGCAGCCTAAGCCATTGTGCCACAATGCTGTCTCTGGATATATTTCTTTTAATGTAAAACAATACCTATATTTTTTGCAGGCATTATTTTTAGAACATCTGCTTAGAAGATTTCAGGCCTGTTGTCTTGTAGAGTATCTCACAATCTGGATTTGTCTAAATCTTTTAAGATTTATCTTTATTTATTTGAAAGGTAGAGTTACACAGAGAGATGGAGAGACAGAGGGAGAGGTTTTCCATCTACTTGTTCACTCTCCAAATGGCCACAGTGGCTGGGGCTGGGCCAAAGCTTCCAGGAGCTAGCAGCTCCTTCCAGGTCTCCTATTTGGGTGTAGGGTTCAAAACTTGGGCCATCCTCTGATGCTTTCCCATATACGTTAGCAGGGAGCTGGATTGGAAGTGGAGCAGCTGGGACACAAACCAGCACCCATATGGGATGCCAGCACTGCAGGTGGTGGCTTAATTTACTATGCGACAGCACTGGCCCCCCATCTAATTTTTTTTAAATTAGGTTCAGGTTAAACCTCTTGACAAGAATACTGCTGTGATGGGGAGGGCATTGCCATAGCAGGCAAGAACCTGCTTGGACTCTCAGATCCTGTATCAGAGATCACGGTTCAAGTCTTGGTATTGCTTCTGATAGTAGCTTCCTGCTAATGCATACCCTGGGAAGCAGCAGCATATGGCTGAAGTACTTCAGTCCCTGCCACCCACGCGGGACACCCGTGTGGGACACCCATGTGGGACACTCACGTGGGACACCCAGATTGAGGTCTGAGCTCCTAGCAAAGAGACAGAGTGAGAGAGACAGGAACAGACACATTCTGCAAGATGTTCCAGTTGCTAGTTTATTATTCTCAAAACATGTGCAGTGGCCAGGGTTGGGCCAGGCTGAAGCCAGGAGCCCAGAACTCCATCCGGGTCTCCCACATGGGGGTCAGGGGCCCAAATACTTGAGCCTTCACTTGATTCCTCCCAGGAATACAGGAGCAGGAAGCTTGAGTAAGAGCAGAACTGGAACCGGGACACAGACACTCCAGTGGGGGATGTGGGTATCCCAGGTAGTATTTAAATTGTTGCACCAAACATCTACCCCGTATTTTTTTTTGCCTCATAAATAATGAAAAAAAAAATGGTGATTTGCATTTCTTTTCCTTTTCTTTTCTGATGCTTTCCTTTGTTACAGCCCCAGAAATACACTTCCTCTGCAATTGTATTTCTTTCAAATTTTGCCCTCTGGCTGTTCTGAGATGGGGAGAACGCTGCTGAATGTCTCATTAAGTAATGCAGAGAGCTTGCACAGTATGAGGTATTTCTAATGTTCCAGACAGCGCAGCCCTGGGACTGTGTGCTGGCCGGCACGTAGCATGCCTCAACGCCACAAGCATCACCCTGTGTGAAAGCTGGCTTTCAAGACAACTATAAATCACACTGGCCAAGGGCAGAACTCAAGGCTAACACAGGCTTTCCACTGTGGCTCCAGATTTAGGCAGCCTCTTACTCAGTCATCCGTCCTCGGCAACTATCCATTAGTGGTCCCTTAATGTTTACATATTAAAACATGGTGGTGTCGGGGGCGGCTGGAATGGAGATTTGGAAATGAAAATCGGTCTCTCTGCTGTACCACCTACTGCTCAGTGTTCAGCTCTGGAGGAGGCAGCATGTCGGCCATGCACTGTCTGCTCTCCCCTCCCTGGGTCAGGCTGCACGACACTGGAATATACTCCCCACAGGGCTGCTGTCTTTCTGCTCCTCCTGCTAAAACCCATTCTGCACACTGCTGGGACGGGGATACCCCAAGTGACCTCTTGAATCACATGCCCTGGCAAAGGTTTCCACTGCCCATTAAATAAGTTGTGGGCACACAAGCTCCTTAATGGTGCTCTAACTACCTTCTGAAATTGAATAATAAATTGAAATTTGTTTTCCTCATCTTCTATTCCCCGCAACTCCCTACATCTAGGCACTGCCTAGCTTTCACTGCTTCCTCATTGACAGAGCTGTCTGGTGATGATGAATTGAAACTTAGATCTGGCATAGGATATTTTATTGATCATATCTAATAAATAACCAAGGAGGGCATTTCTTTGGTGGTGTAGTTGCACGCACTGCGGCATGAGACATGTAGAAACATTCTGACAGAAACACACACACTGCTCATACCTGTAAACTGTTTTTCCAGTGGGCATTATGGTGCAATGGGTTAAGATGCTGCTGCTTCAGATGCCGGCATTCCATCTCAGATGGCCCAGTTGAATCCTGGCTCCTCCACTTTTAATTCAGTTTCTTGCTCATGCACCTGGTCAAGAAGTGGAACATAGCTCAAGTGTGTGCATTCCTGTCACGCACATGTGGAGTTCCTGGCTACTGGCTTTAGCACGCCCCGTCCCAGCTGTTGCGGGCATTTGAGGAAGGGAACCAGCAGGTGGATTCTCTCTCTCTCCCTCTTTCTTTACCACTCTGCCTTTCAAACAGATACATTTAAACTTAAAAAAAAAATCCTTTTTCTGTGGCACAAGATAGACTGGTAGACAGAAGGGTGTTCCTTACTTCTGACCATATATTATTGTTTTAAATGAAGAACTTTCAAAAAAAAAAACTTTACTTATGCATTTGAAAGGCATAGGGAGAGACAGAGAGAGAAAGTGCATGTCCACTCACTGGATCACTCCTCAAACGCCCACACAAGCTGGGCCTAAAACCAAGAGTCTAGAACTCAATTCAGGTTGCCCAGGTAGGTGGCCAGAACTTAAGTTCTCTTTTCTTTTTTTTACAAAGATTTAGTCATTTATTTGAAAGGCAGAGTTGCAGAGAGCAGAGGCAGAGAGAGGGGTTTTCCATCATCTGGTTCACTCCCCAGGTGGCCACAACAGCTGGAGTTGAGCTGATCTGAAGCCAGGAGCCAGGAGCTTCCTCTAGGTCTCCCACGTGGGTGCAGGGGTCCAAGGACTTGGGCCATCTTCTACTGCTTTCCCAGGCCACAGCAGAGAACTGGATTGGAAGTGGAGCAGCTGGGTCTTGAACTGGAGCCCATATGGGATGTCGGCCAGTGGCTTTATTTGCTACGCCACAATGCCGGCCCCTCAGTGATTTTGAAGTACAGGTTTTTGCTAACTGTAGTCACCCCACTGTGCAATAGATAAGTGCAGTGCTCATGTCTGACTATAACATTTTGTCCATGGCCAACCTGTTCCCTTCACCCACCATAAAGTTTTAAAAGTACAGAAATAGGTTAACTTGATTTTGTATTTTTTTTTTTTTTTGAAGAAGTGTTTTAACCTACTGGAGGACTAAGTGTGAACACTTAAAAAACCTCAGTGAAAAATTTAGTAGGAGGTGGAAGTGCTGCCCACGTGGAGCAGTCCATGTGCCAAGGGGCTTCGTGGAGCATCCAAGGTCAAGCGTCACTCCCCTGCGGTGCAGCAGGGCTCTCATTAAGCTGCACCGCAGGGGTCAGTTTATAGAGAGGCAACATTATAAATAATTCAGGTTCCCCAGACGCCAAATTATGTCAAAAAACCTTCAGACTCAATATATATCTTCAAGTAACAATGGCAACTTTCACAGATTGAGATCTTATTGCACAATCATTTTTTGAAAGATACATTTATTTATTTGAAAGGCAGAGTTACAAAGAGACAGAGGCAGAGAGAGAGAGAGAGAGAGGGAGAGGGAGGCAGGGAGAGAGGAAGAGAGGGAGAGAGAGGGAAAGGGGAGGGGGAGAGGTCTCTCATCCGTAGTTTACTCCCCAAATGGCTGCAATGGCCAGAGCTGCTCTGATCCAAAGCCAGGAGCCAGGAGCTTCTTCCAGGTCTCCTACCCGGGAGTAGGGGCCCAAGCATTTGGGCCTCTATCTTCCACTGTTTTTCCAGGCTATAGCAGAGAGCTGGATTGGAAGTAGAGCAGCCAGGATTAGAACCAGTGCCCATATAGGATGCCGGCACAGCAGATGGTGGCTTTACCTGCTGCACCACAGCACCGGCCTCCTGCACAAGCATTTTTTAAAGCTTTATTGATTTATGTATTTGAAAGGAAGAGCAACAAAGAGAGGGAGAGATGAGACATCACTTACTGGGTCACTCCTACAAATGCCCCTAACAGCCAGGTTTGGGCCAGGGCAAAGCCAGGAGCTCGGAACTTCATCCAGGTTTCCCACATGGCTGATAGGGGCCCAAGTACTTGGGCCATCTTCCAATGCCTTCCCAGGTGCATATTGGCCGGAAGCTGGATAGGAAGCAGTGCAGCCGGGCCTCAAACTAGCATTTGATATGGGACACTGGTGTTGTACGCAGTGGCTTAACCCACGATGCCACATGCTGCCCCCAGCGCAGGTTGTAAATGATTCATAGCATATGAATTATAATAAGTATATTGTTTGCTCCTCACAGAAACCTTATTTTTTTTTTAAAGTATGAATTCATTTATTTGAGAATCAGAGAGGGCAATAGAGAGACAGCCGCCATCTACTGGCCCACTCCCAAACTGCCAGCAATGGCAGAGGTTAAGCCCGGATCCTAGAACCTGGGACCTCTCTCTGGTTCTCCCACTTGGGAAGCAGCAACTGATGCCTCCCAGGGCCTGCACTGACAGGAAGATGGAATTGGGAGCTGGACCCAGATTTTTTTTTATTTTATTTTTTTTTTTATTTTTGACAGGCAGAGTGGACAGTGAGAGAGAGACAGACAGAGAGAAAGGTCTTCCTTTGCCGTTGGTTCACCCTCCAATGGCCGCCACGGCCAGCACGCTGCAGCCGGCGCACCGCGCTGATCCGATGGCAGGAGCCAGGTGCTTCCTCCTGGTCTCCCATGGGGTGCAGGGCCCAAGGACTTGGGCCAGCCTCCACTGCACTCCTGGGCTACAGCAGAGAGCTGGCCTGGAAGAGGGGCAACCGGGACAGAACACGGTGCCCCGACCGGGACTAGAACCCGGTGTGCCAGCGCCACAAGGCAGAGGATTAGCCTAGTGAGCCGCGGCGCCGGCTGGACCCAGATATTAAACATGGGCACTCCCATGTGGAACACAAATGTCTTAGTGACTTAGCTGCTACGGCAAGCACCTGTCTTTCCCCCCACCCCCTAACTTCCACCAAATAAAAGCTGAGTTATTAATATCATTTCGCAGATGGAGAATATGAGGCACAGACAGGTAGGCAACTTGACCAGGTGTAGAAAGTAGCATTGCTTGAATGGAATCTGACTCACTCAGAGTCTATGTAGGCTTTAGCACTGCCTACTGGGCTCTTCCTATAGATCCATGTTGTAGTTTGACGACCCATCACCCCAAACTCAGGAGTTCTGTCCCCAAAGTCTTAATGTTGATGGTACTAAGGGGGAGGGTAGTTTAATCTAATTATGGATTTAGGGGCTTTGGGGTATGTGTGATTGGATGGGACCAAGTGATTACGGTGGAATCCCCATGATTAAATCCTGGAGTTTATGAGACCATGTAGACGTGGATGCATAGGTGCTTCCTCTCACCATGTGAACTCTTGGGCCACCTGGGATTCTGTCAGCAAGAACACCATCACCAGAGGCTGAACCAATGGGACCCACTCATCTTGAATGGCGAACCTCTAAGATAGTGAACCTGGGCCTCCTGGCTCAGTTAGTTAAGCCTCTGCCTACCACGCCAGCATCCCATACTGGAGTCCCAGGTCAAGTCCCAGCTGCTCCACTTCCAATCCAGCTCCCTGCTGATGCTCCTGGGAAAGCAGTGGACAATAGCCCAAGTGTTTCGGCCTTTGCCACCGACATGGGAGACCCAGATGGAGTTCCAGTTCCTGCCTTTGGCCTGGTCCAGACCCAGCCATTGCACCCATCTGGGGAGTGAACTAGAGGATAGGTATGGGATGCTGGCTAGCGCAGATGGTGACTTAACTCACTGTGCCATGGCACCAGCCCCACATCTTGATAAGTTTATGTTAGAATAACTGACGTGTTCTATTTAGTAGTTTGCAAAACATCCTTACTTACATATAGTTTTCCTTTTTACTTCTCTAAGTATGGCAGATGTGGTTCAGGTATATTCAAGTGAGAGTTAAAGACAGCAGAGGATTTGTCAAGGTTGATTGACCAGATAATCGTCTATCCAATAATGCAGCTAGAGTTTATGACCGAATCTTCTAGTGAAGCCCAAAAGAGTTCCAGGGACTTGTCACTATGAATCCAGAAAGGCTAGGAAGTAAAGGGAGAAAAATACTACATACATAGGTAGAGGCAGTGTGGTAAGTGCGCTCAACAGATCTGTGACACACAGCCCGAACAGAAAGCCACATTTAAAATCTATTTTTGTTTTTTGTCTACCACAATTGACTTCATATCGGTATCTATTCTTGGCCTTCTCTCTGTCCCAATTAAGATCTTGAAACTGCTGTAATTCTATCCTTTGGCAAACCTATGTTTAAGTCTTTCCCAAGCCTTGCCTTGCTAGAAACCTTCCGAGGTGGGGGACGTCTGGCCAAATCTCTGTTTCCAGCTCCCCTTTCTCTATTGCCTGAGTCCCAGTTTACAGAAGTAAAACTTTCCTTTCATTCACTCTCACTCATTTGGGAACCTTCAAACACTGCCAGAGAGATGGATCGTTTGTATTACTGAGTCGGTCAAATTTCTCATCAAGCCCCCAAAATCCACTGGCAGGGATAGTGTCCTTGTGTCGCTGATGCTTCTCTCCAGCTCATGGTGGAGCCTGGCCTGGGAAGCAGGTAGTTTGGGTGTCTGCTGCCATAGCATTAGAGACACCAGGCGGTGGCCATTTTGCTGTAAAGACCTTGACTTTGCCATCCCCTGACTCCAGTCCTGACAGCATCAAGGCAGAGAGGGGCAATGGAGGTTAGCAAACGCTTGTCTCATCCAGGTGGCAGACCTGGCACTGTTCAATGCCTCTCTCCACATTAGAAAGGACAGTATCTGAGGTTTATAAAAAGCATGAAGGAGGGGCCAGTGCTGCGGCATAGTGGGTTAAAGCCCCAGCCTGGTATGCTGGCATCCCATATGGGCACTGGTTCTAGTCCCGGCTGCTCCTCTTCCAAAACAGTTCTCTGTTATGGCCTGGGAAAGCAATAGAGGATGGTCCAAGTCCTTGGGCCCCTGCACCCACGTGGGAGACCTGGAAGAAGGTCCTGGCTCCTGGCTTTGGATCAGCTCAGCTCTGGTTGTTGTGGTCAGTTGGGGAGTAAACCAGCGGATAGAAGACCTCTCTCTCTGTCTTGACCTTTCTCTGTAACTCTGTCTTTCAAATAAATAAAATAAATAGTAAAAAAAAAAAAAATCACAAAGGGGAGAATACAGATCACAATACTAGATTATGTCCTATCTGAAGAACAGGAAGAGAGGAGCTGATAGGCTCCCAACACAAAGAAGACATAAGGAGGTGCAAAGGCTGGTGGCCTGGTTTGACTGGTTTATCCTGCTTATATGTCTTGAAATATTGCACTGTACCCCATAACAGTGTGCAGGTATTTCTTGGTAATCAAACACTTTCTAAAATAAAAATTGTAACAAAAATTCTGCTGACACCAGGCGAAACCTTGGCCTTTTCACCCGCAGAAGACGCAATGGATCCTCTCATCTTTTCTGTCACATTCTTTGAATGGACTCAAAGGGGAGATGCTGAGGGCCACATTTATTTCACTGATGAGAGAGACAGGCATCTCTCAGACTAGCACAGATAAGTTAGTAGTTCATGTTTTTTAAACACAGATTTTTAAACACGGATCACACTTAGAGAAGAAACATCTAGATTTTTCCAGAAAAGTAGTATATTCCAAATTATCCATTTTTCCTGCCAGTGCATATATTTTGCTTATTGTCAGTCATCAGTTACTCTCTTTTTCTCCTGTTGACCCTGTACTTGCTAGCATTAGTTTAATGGGTATTTTCTGTGTATTCTATGGTAAATACAGACCTCTGTCCATGTCCATATAGCAACTATTCCCATAGCACTTACATTGTACAAGCGGGTATGTGTAGGCTCTACGCCAATACTGTGCCACTTTATATAAGAGACCTGAGCATCCTCGGATTTTGGTTTCCACTGGGGGTCCTGGAGCCAATCCCTCCAAGATACTTATGTGTCCTTAACAATCATTAATAACACTGAAATTGTCTCTACCTTGGTCACAGCCCGATGCCTTTTCTTTTTGCTATTAATTTCTCAAAGTAGATTAATCTGAACTCTTAAAAGTAGAGCATTTACTTATCTGCTGGTATAAAACAGACGTTCCCCAAAACAACCAAGGATAAAGTATCTGGATTTTAAAACATAACATCATTTAATTAAGATTAATTCCTCCCTCTCAGAAGTTGATATGTGATTCTATTTGTGAGTAAAACCCTGATTATTTACAAACATGAAGTGAAATTCCTAATCCTTCTATCTAGAATGGTCAGTGGTTTTCTGTCCATCTGTCCCTTTTTTTAAAAAAAAAAAAGATTTATTTCTTTATTTGAAAGGCAGTTACACAGAGCGGGAAAGCCAGAGAGAGAGAGAGATCTCTGTACTCACTGATTCACTCTTCACTCCCCAAATGGCTACAATGGCTGGGGCTGGGCAAGATCAAAGCCAGGAGCCTGGAACTCCATCCAGGTCTCCCATGCAGGTGCAGGGGCCCAAGTACTTGGGCCATCTTCTACTGCTTTCCTAGACACATTAGCAGGGAGCTGGATTCAAAGTGACACAGCCAGGATTCCACCCGACACTCAAATGCAGGTGGCGGCTTAATCAGCCGGGCCACAGCGCCAGCCCCGGTACTCCTTTTTAGGTACTTGGACATGACCTAGAGACTGCTCAGGCTAAGGGTTTCCTCTCTGTGTGGAGGAGAATGGGAGGTACCAGTGAGGGAAGGGTTAGGCAGTACAGCAAGAGCAGGGGAAGCCAGGAAGTCCCCAAAAATACAGAACCTGCACCCTAAGCTCAAAGCCTGCATTTTGTCTGCCAGTACACCGGGCCCCCTAAGGAAGTGTGTGCTCCCCAGGATGTGCTAGAGAGCACTGGGATGCCTGAAGAACTGACTCTACTTGTTTTTCCCCTCTCACCCATGAGAAAGAAATTAAATTGTGTGTGGTGGAATGAGAAGGTCATGCCAAGATGGCCACTGGCAAGCTAGCCTCAATCACTCAGGAGTGGCTTTGGAACCCCCTGGGAAACCACCTGGCAACAGAGCCTGCCTGGCAATGGGTGTGATTGATTAGGGCATAAACCGCTCCTTGACTGGATTGGCTGCCTTGGCTATATAAGCTGCTGTACCAACTGAAATAAACGAGTCTGAGGGCTGCTCACCTCTGGCCTACTTTCACCCAGCTCCCGGGGTCTGTGTGGTGACTCCACGCCTCTTGCCTCTCAGAATGAATCCACCTCAACAATTGTGTGTATACAAAATCCCGTGCACAGTTTGCCCCAGTGCTGCACTGATGCGAGTGTCCTGAAGGACCGCCAGGCTGGCCGTCCACGCGTGTAGCCTTGCACATTTGCACTCTGCCAGCAGGCTGTGATTTGCGGCCCCTTGTGTGAGCAGCTTAAGGAGATTTACAGATTATGTCATCCAGCCTTAACTGAGAATCCTTGCAGAGGGGACAACTGACTTTGAAAGACTGCTGCAAGAAAACAGAACAAACACAAATAAGAAAGGAAAATGAGGGGCTGGCATTGTAGCACAACAGGTTAAGCCATCACTTGCAAGGCCAGTTGGAGGCCCAGCTGCTCGGCTTCAGATACAGCTCCCTGCCAAGGTACTTGGGAAGGCAACCAAAGACAGTCCAAGTACTTGGGCCCTGCCCCCCCCCCCCCCCCCCGAAACCCAGATGGAATTTCAGGTTCCTGGCTTCAGTCTGCCATGGCCCAGGCTGTTCCAGCAGGCAGGCAGGCGGGTAGAGAAAGGAGGTGTGCAGGGAGCCAGTTCAGGGTGACTTGGTAACTTACTGTCTGGGGCAAGAAAGGCACAAGAAAACCTAGAACCATACTTTATTTTACAGATCTCCAAAACTGGTTGCAGGGTTCACTATGGGACCCATGAAGCCAAGTCTGCTCACTTGACAAAGATCAAACCAATAATTGATGTAGGGGTGGTGGAAGAAATCAGAACTTCACTTGCAGTGTGCACAGCAAGGAATCTGGCAGCTATGGCTCACTGATTCCCCAACACCCCAGGGGCTCCAAGGCCGTGAATCTTGTAGCTTCAAGTGGGTACTGAGTGGTGCATGATCAGCGCTTGTGTTGGCCTCGGTTGGTCCACCTTGCATGTGGCCTTCCATTCACTGGTCAGTGATAGGGGCCAGTGTGCTTCTTTTGGAAGGGCAAAGACAGGCTCCAGACTGTCTGGGTCTATGGGTAGCTTGGGTATTACTTTGTTTGAGCAGGGCCTGTGACTTCCTGCAAAGCTTTCAGAATAGAGGCCAAAACTGGGATGTTAACTATAAGGGCAACTTGGGTCTTTGTGATCAGGGCTTGGCACTGGCTTTACCCATGTGTCACTCCCCTTAATTTAATGAGTTATTTTTTCCAGAGGAACTGCAAACTGAGGGAGAAACGCTGGGCCTAACAACGCCCAACAAAGGCATTAGGGGTAGGGCTCATTCTCACTTTTGAGATCAGTCCTTTGTAGACTGTATTGTTAGGGACCTGTGATGTATTATCATGCCCTGGGGAAAAGCTGCATGAAAGTCACATGTTTTGTAAAGCAGTATCTTTGATTCTTAAAAATGTTATTGCTCAAAATAGAAAACAATTATTTAAAGTAGTTAACTGTTTTGGGTTAAATTGTGCTCCCCAAAGATATATGAAGGTACATGAAAGGGTTTGTACAAAAATGGAATTAAAAGGGGCACTGCATTGTGGCACACAGGTTAGGCCGCTGCCTACAACTTGGGCATCCCATATGAGTGCCTGCTACTCCACTTCCCATTCAGCTCCCTGCTAATGTCCCTGGCAATGCAGTGAAAGATGGACCTAGTGCTTGGGCTCCTATCACCAGTGTAACTTTGCCTTTAAAAAAAAAAAAAAGAAGAAGATTCAAAAAAAGAATTAGAAGATATTTATTTTGATGCCAAAATAATTTTAAGTCTATGAGTGTGAGGGCTCTTTAAAACTTTTGTGGAAGGTGACTATTATTTAAAAACTATGCATGAATTTCAAAATTTTTCTGTACCAAAATAAACTCATCTTTCAATCCCATTTTCCATGTGCATTTTGTTTAATTTTATTTTTATTTATTTGAAAGGCAGAGTTACAGAAACAAAGAGAGAGATTGATCTTCAGTCCAGTATTTCACTCCCCAAAAGGCTGCAATGGCCAGGACGGTAGCCAGGACAAAGCTAGGAGCTTGGAACTCTATCCAGGTTTCCCACGTGGGTGGCAGGAGCCCAAGTACTCAGACCATCATCTACTGCTACTACTTTCCCCGACACCTTAGAAGGGAGATGGATTGGAAGCGGGGCGGCTGGGATGCCAGGCAACAGCTTACCTCGCTGGGCCACAGCACGGGACCCCACATACATTTTGAAGGACAGTAGTTATGCTGAAGTTCTAAAGTCCGGTCCAGCAAATGTCATCTTTGGAAATACCGTCTTTGCCGATGTCATCCAGCTAAGCAGAGCTCCATCTGGTTTAGTTTGTGACTAGCCACCTTCCAAGATGGAAACAAAGGCCCAGAAGCAATAAGGGCACTGGACAGGTAGACCAGAACCTGGAAAAGGTCAGGCAGCATTCTCCCCTGCAGGTTTCAAAGGCAGCATCACTCTGCCCACACCCAGCTCCCAAGTGGAGACAGTTTCTGTCTGTGGTCTTCAGCCACCCACCCAGGTTGTGTGCTTTGTAATCACAGCCCCAGGACACTGATAAGAGTCACTACATACCTCTTATACAGACTTGCTCCTTTGTTTTGACATCAAATATACCCGAGGGGATTCTTTGGCCAAAATTTCCTTTATGGTTCACTGGTCCCAGAGCCTTGAAAGGGGGTGGGAAGTGGTGGAGAGGACAAGCAAAACCCAAGCTTTAACCATCTTTGTCTTTCCAGTACTAAGCAGGAAGCATGAAAATAAGAGCTGTGTAGTTTGTTTTCGGAATGAAGCTCAGTCTTATTTTTCACTAACTTTATTAAAAAAAAAAAAGCTTCTAGAAATACTAGAGATTTTTCTCATATGCTGTTATAATAATCAACATGCCCTAATCCAGACTACAAATGAAAAATAATTGACTTTTTAACATTAAAAATAGAAATAAATAACATTCATGAGTAATTATTAAATGCTAAGTCCTGCTGAATCCTTTCTACAGATTTCATTTAGAATCTCATCACTGCCTTATTACTTACTCTGATTTTAAATGTGAAACTGAAAGAGTTAACAATCTCCCTAAGACTGTGGGGCTAGTAAGTGACAGAGCCAGGATACCAGTGAGTTCAATGCCCACAACCTTACTAAGATTGCAGCCACATGTGGTTATTTATATTTAAATGTAAATTAATTATGATTAAACAAGATTAGAAATTGAGTTCCTCAATTAAACTGACCATATTTCACGCTCTCAACAGGCTTCTAGCAAGAGGTACAGATACAGACTTTTCCCACTGTCACAGGAGGTCCTGTTGGAAGGACACACACAAAAATGACAGGGATAGGCATTCGGCACAGTGCTTAGGTATCTATTTAATATGCTACGGGACTTTGAATGTCACTGCTTATGGTTTAATAGACAACCAGGTCCTCCTTGGAGTCTATTCTTCCCCCCTAGATAGTGTGCCTCTTTATCCACAAGTCAGCTCTCACCCTAAGTCTTTTCCCTTCCTTTTCCTTTATTCTCTTCCTTCTACTGTTCTTTCTGTCCCCTTCTCAGCCATAAAGACTACATGACAGCTCTTAAAAGGTCGCAGCAGGTGGCCAGCGACGTGGTGTAATATAGTGAGCTGCCACCTGCATTGCCAGCATTCCATATGGGCGCTGGCTGGAGTCCCGGCTGCTCCACTTCCAATCCAGCTCCCTGCTAATGCACCTGGGAAAGCAGCAGACGATGGCCCAAGTGCTTGGGCTCTTGCACCCACATGGGAGACATAGAAGAAGCTCCTGGCTCCTGGCTTTGTTCTGGCCCAGTCCTGATGGTTGCAGCCATTTGGGGAATAAACCAGAAGATGAAAGACACCCCCTCCCCTACCCCACCTCTGCTTTTCAAATACATAAAAAAAAAGGTCGGAGCAGGGTCCCGTTGTTCCTAGAGAATACCGCTCATCCTTGTCCCTCTTCAAATCCATTCTAAAGGTTGCTGATGCCAGGCTGCTTGTATCTCTATCACTATTCCTGGCCAATTGCCAATTCCAACTCATGAATGGGATTGTTACCAGAGACAGCTGGACCTGAGGTCCTTGTGCTCACCCAAAAAAGTATTTCGGACATGAGACAGAGTAGCAATGAGAGGTGGTAAAGTTTAATCAAGAGAATACCCATGACAGAGGAGGCAGGCATCTCAGTAAAAATTGAGCACCCCGCCTACAGTTAGTCTGGAGTTTGTCTAAATCCAAATCCATGCTTTGTGCTTCTGGCCTCCCTCTTCTGGGATACTGGAGGACTTTCCAGATGTGCAATTGCTGACATTCCTCCCAGGACTTTATCAGCCCTAACAGCCCCCCAGGCACAGGCTGGGAAGACTCCCTTAAACTGCCCGATGGGGAGGGCTGGGACCCACCTAACAAGATGACTGGACTCGGGCAAAACTTCTGATGTCAATGTTTGTCTCGTTCTTTCCTCATCCAAGCAGCCTTCGTTCTTCAGCCCCTCTCACGCCCATGGGTTCACGAGAACTTCCTCCCTCACAGGAGAGCATCTCACCCGTGAGTTCCGCAACAGCGTCACAAGTGCAGACACGCACACCTGGGAGATAGTCTCCCCCAAGAAAGCAGCTGCGCAGGTGTGTGCGTTTCTGCAATGTCAGATTTATCTGTCAGACATGCACAGACCAATCACAGAAAATGAGCAAGTTTAGTCAATAAGGCGCATCCCTCATACCAAGCAAGGACAAGGAATAGAACAGAGTTTGTTGTCTGAGATGCTGTCATCACCGGGTGGGCAGATGTCAAGCTCACTGAAGTTGCCATTCCTCAATGCTTGTAGAAGCCTCTAAGGCAGGCACAGGCACACTGTGGGGCCTGCACTGCCTGGTGCGCTGAAGCCACCATTCCCATGTGGCTTTTACAGGCCTTTGTTGGTGGAGAACTATCCCCCAAACTACTAGGAGGAGTTGCTATATGGAACCCCCAAACCTCAGTCCATTCTCCTGACATGCACAAAGTCAATCCTGGACACTGCGGTGGTAGAAGGAAACATATTTATCTGCAAGACACAAAGCAAGGAGCTGGGGGCAGGCACTGTGGCGCAGTGGGTTAAAGCCCCAGCCTGCAGTGCTGGCATCCCATATGGGTGCCGGTTCGAGTCCCAGCTGCTCCATTTCTCATCCAGTTCCCTGCTAATGCACCCAGGAAAGCAGTGGAAGAAGGCTCAAGTCCTTAGGCCCCTATACCCACAAGGGAGAACTGGAAGAAGCTCCTGGCTCGTGCCTTCAGGTTGGCTCAGCTCTGGCCTGGCCATTGAGGACATTTGGGGAGTGAACCTGTGGATGGAAGACCTCTCTCTGCCTACCTCTCTCTATAAGTCTGACTTTCAAATAAATAAATAACAAAAAGCAAAGAGCTGGTTGGCTGTTGCTTAGTTCTCATAGGAGTTTCAGGTCTGAAGTTTCTTAGAGATGGAAATTGGGACTGAGACCCAATTCACCTGTGCCCCTTCAGCACATGTCCAAGTTCCTGGCTGGTCAGTGGTGCTCCTGACCTCCCTTTGATTGGTCAGCAATGCCATGCTCTGCAGGAGATGTTTGTGGTGGCCCGGTGGGCTTCGGTAATTCTGGGAGCTCCATGCAGGAGGTGGTTGCTGCCCACCCTGGGCAAGAATTCCCTGGAAGCCAGACCTGGTGAAACTGACCATTTAGATGTGAATTACTGGAGAATTTCCTGGGTCAGTTGCACCACTCCCTCTCTTCAGTGAAGTCCTTTAGCAATCTTAAAGGAACACATGGAAACCCTGAGCTAAGGGTGGTTTGCTGGGTCCCAAGAATATGTTGGCCATGCTTTTAGGAACACTAGAATACGGGTTCAGTTTCATTTTGGGTGGGTTTTATCCTTATCCTTAAGTCCAAGAATCTCTGTGTTGTCTGTTGCCTCCCTTAGGTCATTCTCAGCACTGAGCCCTGGCAATGTGTCTGGGTGATTGCTAAGTCCTTCACTGATGTCACTGGACGTCAAAATGGAGTCACTGTGGTCAGCCTTGTTCAGGCATCACACAAACAGCTTCCTCAGAGATTCATCTGTCTCCACCAAGACCCTCTTCCAGTCTCCGAACTGCAGCCGGCACACTTCATTTACCATCACTCCTCCATTTCCCACAAAGCCCTTAACCTTCCATTGGATTTTCTTGCCCTTTGGTTAAACAAAAGTGGAAACTATTAAAGGGACAGGTTTTTAATGCAGCTGTTAGGACTCTACTTGGGGTACCCCTGCATCCCATATCAAAGTGCCTGGGTTCCTAGCCTTGGCTCCACCCCCAATTCCACCTTCTTGCTAATGCTGACTCATGAGGTCCCAGCTTTTTTTTTTTTTTTTTTCTTTTGCCTGGCTACTACAGGCATTTGGGGAGTGAACCAGCAGACAGCAAAGTGCTCACTGTCTTTCTCTCTGCCTTTCAAACAAAAATAAATTTTAAAAAATTAAGTGTTAAATCAGAGCTTCTTAATATGAAAGAGTGACTAATATGGTTTACCCTAGTAGTCGCTGATTTACAGCACTAGCTGAATGAAGAACTTATACTGAGCTGCTACAGGAAAAATTTTGTTCTTCGATGGAAAACCTGCATCCTGTGAGCAAACCATTGAAGTTACGGGATTTTGATTTCCCGGGTCCTTTTATTTTGCTTTATAATGATTTTTTGTTCAGATAACTGATAGGAATGAAACTAATTCTTGCCTGAAGACACGTGAATAGATTCTGGAGATTGGGATTCAAATGATAACTGTGCAGAAGCCAGTTTTCATTTGTACATTCAGTTCAACATTCTAGACCTACACATGTGTCTGGTCTTTGAAACAGTTTACATCTGCCTGGTCACTTCATTATATGAGATAAAGTTCTGCAATTGAGTTTATTGCAGGCCTGGATGATACCTTTAACTTTCTATGGAAGATGCTACTGGTTACCCCTCGCCCACCCTCCAGTCTCACCCTGGGCAGAGCTGTACCCACTACCAACACCCTCTCCACTCCAGCCCCCGTTCTTTGCCTCCTCCGAGCTGAGCTGTTCCTTTTGCCTGGACCTCACTTTGCTCATGGGTGGCTTCTATCCCTTCTTTCCTAAAACCAACAAGAATCACTTTCTGGAAAGCCTTTTCAGCCCTCTGAGAATCAGTTACAAACCATCCTCTTACAGCGCAGGTAGCACTTGTTACAAACAGGACCTTGCGTTTGTTGGTGGGATTAGTTAACACTTGCTAACACAATTAACATTTTTCTCTGGCTGGGAGCGGTGCGAGAGAGAATGTTGCTAAGCTCACCATGCATCCCTAGCCTCCCTGCCTGTGCTTTGCATGTGGTTCAAACATAATTCCTGTTCTAGACCAGTTGGCCACTAATACCTGATACAGGAGAGAGGCCGACTGCCGACTGAGAGGCCATGCCGACTGTAAGTATGTATTTGGAGTCATCAGCATGTAGGTATGACTGTGAAAACACACAAGAAGCAAAAGAGCAAGCTGAGCCACGGGGAGGCTCTAAGAACCTTGTGTAGTGGACGGACTGCACAGCAGCCAAGGGATAGTCATTTGTAGGCAGGGAAACGGCGGCAGATAAGAGGGCACTGGGACTGGTGGCCTCTCAGGGGCAGGGAGGGCAATTCTTTGCTGACGCTACTCAGTCCTGCATTTGCTGGACCGGTTGAAAGGGAGGATTTACAGGCAGCATTGAAAGCATCCGGAAAGCTGGGTCTGTGCAGCTGCCTACCTTTACAACAACAGTGTGTGTGTGGGGGGGGGGGGGGGGTGACACTGTGGCACAGCAGGTTGAGCAGCTGCCTTGACATCAGTACCTGGGATGAGCCCCAGTTTGGGTTTCTGATGTTCCACTTCTGATCCAGCTCCCTGCTTATGTGCCTGGAAAGGGAGATGAATATGACCTGAGTACTTGGGCCACTACCACCCACATAGGAGACCCAGAAGGAGTTCCAGCCTCCTGGCTTTGGCCTGGTCCAGCCTGGCTATTTAAATGGCAGAGTTACAAGATATGGATGGTATGCTGGCAGCAGTTTAACCTGCTGTGCCACAAGACCAGCCCCCCCCCCCCAAATTTTTAACAATAATAAGAAAGCTTTGAGTGAATGTCTGCTATAGATATTTAAACCAGCCTTTCCAATGGAAATCAGTGGTTTATATTTCTTTGGCTAAGGGTTGTTTGCTGTTGTTGTTTTTTTATTCTTAAACCTTGGCTGGAGTGACAAACTGGCATCCTAAGGTTTACTTGGCTTATTTTCAAAACACTTTCATTTTTTAAATTTTAAACCTCTTTATAAAGAGACTAGGGTTTCCAGGAACACCTGCCATTCCACCGGCCCAAGTGACCTGCCTGGGCGCTGTGATCTGTGAGGCCTGGGACCCCACCAGAGCAGAAGAGGCCTTTTTCTGTGTCGCAGAAAGGGAGCCATGAAGGTGGTTGTCTGCATCAGTGACAGCTACGGCTGCATGAAATCAACTCGTGAGCCACACTGGATTTAATCGCTTTCGCCCAGAATAAACAGCTCTTCTCCCTTCCCAAAATCAAGCCAGCCCCAGTCACCACTTCCCATTCATTTAAAACCAGTTAGTCTCATAATTTAGGATGAGATCCCAGGAGAGCCGACAGAGCTGGACTGGAAGTGGAGCAGCCCGGACTAGAACCGGCGCCCATTTGGGATGCCGGCACTGCAGGCGGATTAACCCACTGTGCCACAGTGCTGGCCCCCGACCCATTCATTTGTAAGCCCAGTCTCCCAGTCTTGCATCCGAACACTCCTCTCACCGGAACCCTGCCCGCCTCAGGTCACTGGGAGTTTATCGTGGTGTCTTTTGCTCGAAGACGGAGAATGGCTTGGAGATCTCAGGGACTGTGGGCGCGGCACCCCGTTCACACCCGGAGTTACAAATCCGACTTGGGGTGGTGGTGCACAGAATTGATAAAAAACCAGTCTGAATCCCAGATTCGCCTGCTCCCCCTTCCGTTTGCCTGTTGGGGTCGGTGGCGAGCAGTAGCCAGCGCCCAGATGCAGCCCCCCGCCGCCCGCGCTCCGAGGCAGAGCCTGTCTTTTGTCCGGAGCTGAGCAGATGTAAATGACTTTCCCCACGTTTCTTCCGCTGTGCCCACGCGTCCTTGAGTGAATCTAGCTCTGCCTGCTCTAGCTCGCTCCGCGCGCCCGGCTCCCTGCACCACCCCCGCCCCCAGGGTCCGGGGCTGGCTTGGGTCGGCGCGCCTGCACACACACCAGGGGGCCTGGACCGTGGGAGGCTCCACCCCTCCCTGGGATGCTGGAGGGGCTGTGCCATTCTCTGCGCCGGACCCTGGCTCGGGGCTCCAGGCAGAGCACCTGCACTCGGCCGCGCCTCCAGCTCTCGCGTTCAGCCGCCCGCTTCCGGCCGCCGCCGCCGCGTCCCGCAGCCCAGCGCCCCCGCAGCGTCCGCATGGCCAGCCCTCTGCACGCCGCCGCGGCCCTCTCGCTCCAGGTACCAGAGCCCCCGCGTGTGCAGAAGTGGGGAGCGCTGGAACCCGGGTTTCGGAGTCCGCGCCCTAGTGCAGCATCTTCTGTAACCCTGGCACTCGCTGCTGCCTCTCCCCGTCCCTCCACAGAGGTCCCTGCCGGCCGGGTCCGAGGCCGCGCGGGGTTGTGACCTTCCCGGGGTACGTGAGGGTCGCCACGGAAGCCGCTTAGGGGGAGGCATCTCTGGGCTGCCAGCACTCACAGCCTCCCCCCAAATATTTTGACCGCAGCCTTCTCCCTGCTGGGACCGGGTTTTGTTGAACAGATTTTAATTTTTTTAAATGCCTGCACCTTTTCCCAATTAGCTCGGGTCATGCTGTTTTTTATCTTTTCAATTGTGCTCTAGCGCCAGGAGGCTTGGTGGGGTTTGGCGTCGGTGCTTCGGCACGGGAGGACCCTGCCCGTGGGGAAAATGGTTCACGCCGGCCCCCGACCCCTTTGCAGGCTTGCTATTGTGCGCGCGTGATTGACGAGGCCACGAGGCTGAGCGCGCCCGGGAGATTTTCCTATAAATGGCTTAGAAGCCCAGTCTGGACGCTTTCCTCGGATATAACGGGGACAATCGCCTTCCTGTTCCTGGCTGGCCTGGAATCTCAGCGGGCTGCCCAGGCCAGCGCAGGGGCACCCGCAGCCGCGACCCGGCGCCCAGCGGGCAGTGGAGAGCGGCGCTCCGCGCCGGTGCGGGGCCCGGGGCCCGGAGCGGGGTTGCCGGGGCCCCAAGCGGAGCGCGCGGAGAAATGGTGAGTCCCAGCGACCCCCCGCGGACCCCCGGCACCCACCTGGGTGGACCTAATGGAGCTGCCTTCTTCTTTAAGGACTGCAGTAAGGGATGTGCCGCGGAAGGTGCCGGAGACCCAGGAGATGGAGGAGCGGCAGGGGTGGCGAAGACGTTCCAGGTGAGTTGATTGCCGGGGATTAAGTGTGCGAAACCACATCCAGCTGGGTAAATTCACGTCTTGTTGCGATTTGGGGGGATTTTCACTGCGTGAATTACCTGGTAGCTTAGGTCCTCTGGGTATGTTCCTAACAAACAAAAATTCACCTGGCTGTTCGTTGCTCGCTTCATTTCGCGAGCCCTAAATACTGCCTAGATCTTTCTCTGAGTGCATAATCTGGAGTATAGGTGCAGCCCTTCCTTTCCTGGAGGAAGGAGCTGAAATTGTTCAGTCATCTCATTAAGGGGCACATACCACTGTACAGTAGAAGTGTTGCATTTCTTTTTTTAAAGATTTATGTGAGAGGCAGAATTACATATACATATACATATATATATATATAGAGAGAGAGAGAGAGAGAGAGAGAGTCTTCCATCCGCTGGTTCACTCCCCAAATGGCTGCAATGGCCGGAGCTGAGTCCATCTGAAGCCAGGAGCTCCTTCTGGGTCTCTCACCCGAGTGCAGGGCCCCAAGGACTTTCCCAGGGCATTAGCAGGGAGCAAGATTGGAAGTGGAACAGCCGGACTCAACTCAACACCCATATGAGATGCTGGCTTTGCAGGAGGTGGCTTAATCCCCTTGGCCACCACAGTGCTGGCCCTGAAGGGTTGCATTTCTTGTTCTGTCTGAATAATGGGTTTATATTTTAAATGGCTTCCTTCAGGAGAATAAGCTCGTGAGATAAGAATCTCATTGCAGTACCTTGAAAGTCATAGAATATACGGGCAGACATATGGTCTTTCCCCCATCAGTCATTATCTACCTTCCCCCCAACAATAGAGGTTTTCACTCTTCATTGTGCACGGCTGTGTTCTTCTGCCTGCCTGCCTGTCATTGTCACCCATTGTACAGGCTCCTAATGATCTCACCTCCTGGCATAGTTGAGAGAGGGAGTGCCACTTGACTGAGGAGTTTCACTCAGCTTTCACAGTGTACTGGGCATTGGAAATCTAACAGTAATTAAAATTTCAGTCTCTGCTACCAGATATTTAAAAAACACACACACAATAGACTCTTGGAGTTCTCTTTCTGATTTGTATTCAATTTGTATTATTTTAGCTTTAAAAATATTCTGGGATGGGCATTGTCCCATAGTGGTTTCAGCTGTAGCTTGGATCATTGGCGTCTTGTATCTCTGGGTGTGGGTTCAAGTCCCAGCTACACTGTGTTTCCAATTCAGCTTCCTGTCAACGCACCTGGGGGGGGGGGGGAGTGGATCATGGAGCTCATACTGGGGTTAGACCTGGCTTAGACCTGGCTGTTGTGGGTATTTGGGTAGCAAATCCATAGTTAGAAGATCTCTCTGTCTCTCCCTCTCTGTCACTCTGCTTTTGAAATAAATAAATCTTTTTTTTAAAGATGTATAATTTATTTATTTATTTGAAAGTCAGAGTTATACAGAGAGAGGAGAGGCGGACAGAGAGAGAGGTCTTCCATCAGTGGTTCACGCCCCAGCAACGGCCGGAGCTGCGCCGATCCAAAGCCAGGAGCCAGGAGCTTCCTCCAGGTCTCCCACGTGAGGGAAGGGGCCCAAGGACATGGGCCATCTTCTACTGCTTTCGCAGGCCATAGCAGAGAGCTGGATAGGAAGTGGAGCAGCGGGGTTTCCAATCGGCGCCCATGTGGGAAGCCGGCGCTTTGGGCCAGGGCGTTAACCTGCTGCGCCATAGCACCGGTCCCTGAAATAAATAACTCTTAAAAAAATTTTAAGGTAATACTTTTTGTAATTCTGCGGCAGCAGTACTCTGCTCATCTATGAAGACTAAGCTCTAATCCGTTTCAACTCCCTTGAGATATGGCTCCTCTGCTTCATACTAAGATTCATTTTATGCAGGGAGTTTCTCAAAGGAAAAAGGTAAATACAATTTTTCCTGACCTTTATACTTTTGTACTTTCCAAAACAAAGAATTCATGCTGTAAATAGTCTGTGTGTTAATTTAGATTTCTGTATGTTAGGCTTTAAAGGGAGGGTTGTCTGTGGACATGTGATATGCCTGTTTACAAGCAAAACATGAATCACAGTGGTGGATGCATTTCCTGCAGTTATGATGAGGCAAGTGTAAAGTGATCATGATAGTTTGGATAAAAATGGTGGATTTCATCTTTGGCTTCTGGTGTGTTTTTCTCTCTCTGTTAATCTACCCCATTTATAACTGTTTTCTCTTTGGGATTCTTCATGGGCAGTTTGCATATTGCTTCTCCACTCCCATTTTGATGCAGTCATGGTAAAGTGAGGCTGCAGTTTTCTAACAGGGCCCTGATCTTTCTGGGGACCACAGGCTCTTTGGTGTTTAAGAGCCCAACCGTCTGTCTACATTCCACATGGTAATTCTCTGCTTCACATCTCCTTGTTAGATTTTTTTTTTTTTTTTTGACAGGCAGAGTGGACAGTGAGAGAGAGACAGAGAGAAAGGTCTTCCTTTGCCGTTGGTTCACCCTCCAATGGTCGCCACGGCCGGCGCACCGCGCTGATCCGAAGCCAGGAGCCAGGTGCTTCTCCTGGTCTCCCATGGGGTGCAGGGCCCAAGCACTTGGGCCATCCTCCACTGCACTCCCTGGCCACAGCAGAGAGCTGGCCTGGAAGAGGGGCAACCGGGACAGAATCCGGCGCCCCGACCAGGACTAGAACCTGGTGTGCTGGCGCCGCAAGGCGGAGGATTAGCCTAGTGAGCCGCGGCGCCGGCCTCCTTGTTAGATTTTTAAAGGAATATTTCTAAAAGATCAGGATAGCACCCAAGGCTTTGCAAACAGGGTAAGAAAAATGCACAGGGGCCTGTTGTGGAGCAGATTTGCATGCCCACGGCAGTCTAGACTTGGCTTCAGCGACTGCGGGCTGTGGAGTCCTCAGGTGCACCCAACCAAGGTGTATTTCCCTGCCACGCTCTCCACTTGTCGGAACACATGGTTACCAATTAAGAATTTAGAATTACGAAATGGCTTTTGTCAGTATTTCTCCCCATTTCATAATCGATTTTGTGACATTCGTGTTCTTCTGGAAGCCTGTGGTTGGAAACTCCCAGGCCCTGACGTCATGAGAGAATGCGGAGCGTCAGAAACTGATCACGCAGGGAGAAGGACCACTGATTTTTATCCATCTGCAGGAAGGAAAGTGGAAAAAACAAAGTGGCTTTTAGAGAACACCGATGACAGTTGTTTATTAAGTTCCTTGTATGTCCGTCACTTCCTCCTTGGAACTGCATGTCGTGTCTATTCTGAACTGCAGACACACCTTTGCTTAGTGTTGTTTACTTTTGGACCTCAGGCCGCTGTGTCACCTAGTTTGCGATGTCTTTGGTAATTTCTCACTGAGTTCAAGTTGAAGACTTCTTAGTTTCCAGAACTGCAGATCTTTTCTCAAAGAAAGGAAATTAGAGTTCTTGATGAAACTCTGAAACCACCGATGTGTACGTTACGTTGACAACTGGATGTAGGGCAGTAGTATAGCCATCGGAGTTGTAGAGGGTGGTTCTTACTGCTGGGAAGTCACCTGTCTTATTAAAGGATGCCTTGGTTTACTGAAAGAGAACGGATACTTGGGAATTTAATCATGTACAGTCAAGTTTTAGAGATTTAGCAAGCTATAATTACAGGAGCACTCAGAGCAGTGTGCAGAAGCCTCATTCTCAGTCTCTGTTATTAACTGATTTCACATCACTGGGCCAGTGGGTCATTAGGGCTGGTCCTAGCGGTATTTTAAAGAGACAATTCAGAAAACTAAAAGGTAGTCTATGCTGGTTGTGCTGTGATCAGCTCAACACTGGCTCTTGGCTACAAGTAGAATTTGAACTTGGGCAGTAAAAAAAAAAAAAAAAAAAATATATATATATATATAAAATCTAGATCCCACTCTAGATCCTGAACCAGAACCTCAGAGAGGTGAGACAGGGGTGTGGTTGTTTTTCCATGTCACAAGAACGATTGTAACTGTGCAGTGAGGGTTGAAAACCACACCCCACTATCTCCGTCAAAGATCTCATGGACTTGCTGAGCCAGAGTTGAAAGTCACTGATGGGGAGGGAGAATTGTGGAGCCTCAAGGACAAAGGTCAGCATTACTGAGATTCTTGTATTTTACCACTGTGTAAACCATCCTTTACTTCCTTCCTGGTTTGTTCCTTCCTGCTTGGAAAACAACAAGAAATTAAAACGTGGTAGCCCCAGCTCTCGTCTTATCCTCAGTGGCTCCTTCAACCTGCCTGGTGTTGAACTGGACTTCCTTGTGTTGCAGCAGCCCGCTGCCAGGATTCCTGAAGGAAGAAGGAAGATGGGGTACGATGTTAGGAGCCGTGGAGCCACAGCTGACGGATAAGTGGCAGTGTTGGTCAGGAACTCAGTGGTGTAGCTGCCTGTCTTGCTCCATCCCTCTCTCTCCCTTTAGTAGCTACAGTGTCTCTGGGGCTCCTACCAGTCTTTAACTGCTGAATTGTCTTCATCCAACATCCTTGTTGATTTCTTCCTATTGTTCCTCTCAAGGACTCTTCTGGTTTGGTTCTCAGGTGTTTCTTACGGCTTATAGCAGTACACCTACTTAGTAGCTCAAAAACATTAGGTTGAATGCATGAGTAATCATAGCAACAGCTAGTATGTGTCCATGGCTGATAGTGTGAATCCCCAAGGAGCAGGGGCTGAGTTATGGGCATCTTGGACATCCTGTGTTTGCCTCGTGCAATGGCTGAGCCATGGAGCCGGTGCAGTCATTGATGCAATGAGTTAATTAAACACAAGCGTAAAAAACAGTGAAGAAAGTTGGAGAAACAAGGGAGGAGGCCAAAATGCTCCATAGGTTGAGATGAGACAAAATCATGGTCTTGTATTAAAAATATTCTTGTGCACGTAGTCATTGGAGTTGTATGAAGGGCTTCAAAAAGTTAATAAAAATTGAATAAAAGATTAAGTTTGGAACAAAAAACCCATTGTTTATTCATTTCATGGCAGGAGGAGTTAAAGAGAGCACACATACTTCTAAAGAAACAAGGATCATCTTGGGGCCAGTTTTCCGGTACGGCGGGTTAACCTGCCGTCTACAATGCTGGCATCCCATATGGGTACCAGTTCAAGTCCTGGCTACTCCATTTCTGATTCAGCTCTTTGCTAAGTGCCAGGGAAAGCACCAGAAGATAGCCCAAAATCTTGGACCCCATGTGGGAGACCCAGATGAACTTCCTGGCTTTGGCCTGGTCCAGCCCAGGGCGTAGTAGCTTTCTGGGGAGTAAAGCAGTGGGTGGAATCTCTCTCTGTCCCACTCTCTCAGTAACTCTGCCTTATAGCTTATATTTGGAAGCACAACTGACTGATGATAGAAATAGCTGCTGGCGAGGTAAACTTTTATTTTGCTTTTGAAGAAGCCTGCACATTACTTATTTTTGTAACTGAACAAAATATAGTTAGGGTCTATTGCTTTCACAAGAAATGTGTCCAAAATTCAGTGATATAAAAAGTTCACCCTTTCTGCTCACTGTTTTGCCTTATCCCATCCGTTTTACTAAGAAACTTTCACTAGTTGTCTTACTAGAAGGAAGTGGGTGCCGGCGCTGCAGCTCACTAGGCTAATCCTCTGCCTGCGACACCGGCACCCCGGGTTCTAGTCCCGGTCAGGGCGCCGGATTCTGTCCCGGTTGCTCCTCTTCCAGGCCAGCTCTCTGCTGTGGCCCAGGAGTGCAGTGGAAGATGGCCCAGGTCCTTGGGCCCTGCACCTGCACGGGAGACCGCGAGGAAGCACCTGGCTCCTGCCTTCAGATCAGCACGGTGAGCCGGCTGCAGCACGCCGGCCACAGCGGCCATTGGGGAGTGAACCAACGGAAAAGGAAGGCCTTTCTCTTTGTCTCTCTCACTGTCTAACTCTGCCTGTCAGAAAAAAAAAAAAAAAAAAAAAAAGAAGGAAGTGGGCATGAAGTTTGTCTTAGTAGGCTGATAGGGTCCCAGATTTTTCTTAGCCAATCGTCTTCCCATTCCACCAAAAAAAAGGCTAACTAAAGCAAACAAAATCAGATGTGCTTCCTTGGGCCACAGTACTGTGTATCTATTCATGCAGTGAAAAGTTTGTTAGAATCTCACTGCCGTTCAGTCTTGGCTGATGTGAGTGCATCTGTGAGTCTCTGTGGTATGCATCTGAAGTCAGCCAGACGTCAGTGTTTAAGAAAACCTGCACTGGGGCCTCTGTTGTTGCATAGCTGGTTAAGCAGCCTCCTGGGATCCCACATGGGCATCAGTTCCTGTCCTGGCTGCTCCACTTCCAATTTATCTCCCTATGGATGGCCTGGGAAAAGCAGTGGAAGATGGTCCAAGTACTTGGATCCCTCCCTCCCATGTGGGAGACCCAGATGCAACTCTATGCTCGGCTTCATTTGGGGTTGTGGTCATCTGGGAAGTGAACCAGCAGATGGAACATCTTACTCTCCCTCTCTGTAACTCTGCCTACAAAAATAACGTAAGATAAATTCTTTAAAAATCCCCTCATATACTTACGTATATCTTGTTGATTGTATTTCACAGAAGAGCCCTCACTTGTATAGATTAGTTTGGAACCCTGCCTCCCACATGGGAGACCTGGAAGAAGCTCCTAGCTCCTTGCTCCTGGCTACTGCTTGGCCCAACCCTAATCATTTGGGGAGTGAACCAGTGGGTGGGAGATCTCTCACTCTGTCTCTCTGTAACTCTATCTTTCAAATAAATAAATAAATCTTTAAAAAGTAAACAAATCTGTACTCTCCTCTGTGACCTGCAGTGTCTTAGGGCTGGAGATTTAGCTTGGAATATGCCAGTCAGGACAGGCTTTAGCGAACTTTATAGTAAGGACTCACTCAGTTAATACTGTAGGCTGAGAGCTGTCAGGTTTCTGTCACAACCAGTGGACTATGCCACAGCTGCTGGGTGAAGAATGGTACGACTGGTCCAATCAAACTGTTTTTTATAAAATAAGCCTGATGGCTGCATTTGGCCTGCAGGTGAAATTCTCCTGACTCCCTAGTTAGCCTGGAGGATAACAGGAGAGAAATGTTGTTCAAAGAGAAAAAATGCTTTAGTTGAGATATATCCCTTTATGTAAACTTAGTGCATGTAATGAAGCATTTAAAGTTATTTGGATTAGAGAGTGGTGGAAGAAAGTCAATTTTCTGTCCAAAGTTGACATTTTACTGGCGTGTTACAAAGGAGTGTGGCTAGACCAGACTAGCTGAAGATTACAGTGATAGATTGTCCTAATGCCCTCTGACTGGCAGCTTTCTGGTTATCTTAGAACATGTTTTTTCAGCCTATATAACTGATCATTCCTAAGGTATCAAAAGTCCAAGGTAGCTCTAATGAAGTGAATCACTCAGAAATGTTTATGTCATTAAAACAATACAGCTGTCTCTTGGTGTCTTCGGGGATTAGTTCCAGGCCCCCCAGTAGAAACCAAATGTCCAAGTAAAGTCTTGAAAAAGTTTGCGTGTAACCTGTCCGCGTCCCCTGCTCTGCAGCCGAAGTCATACCTTGATTGGCTATAGTGATACATGAGTAGCTGTTAGAAGGAATTCTTTACAAGGTAGTAGGCAGTTTTGCATTTTCCCCCAAATATTTTCAATGTATTGTTGGTTGAATCTGCATGGAGAACCTGCAGATCCAGGAGTCACTATAGTGATGATAAATGCTGAGGATAAAAAGTAAAGTTCTGTGTTTGCTGTGGTGGGAGGAATGAGGATTTTTGTGGAGTGAGAGAAGTGCGAGGGACAGACATTTGGCCCTGTGGTTAGATGCCTCCTGGGACACCTGCATCTCCTATGGGAGGAGTGCCTGTGTTTGAGTCCTCGCTGTGCTCCTAATTCCAGTTTCTTGCTAGCACAGGCACAGGGAGGCAGTGGTGGGAGCTCACGTAGTCGGAGCCTGCCACACAAGTGAGAAACGCACATTGAATTCCCAGCTCCTGTTCGGGTTCGGCCCAGCCCTGGCTGTTGTGGGCCTTTAGGGAGTAAACCAGCAGATGGGCTCTCTCTTGCTGTCTTCTCTCTCTGTCTCTTAAATAAATATAGACAAAACAAAGAAAAAAAATAAACTTTGATATTCCTTGCAACCTGATGACAGTGTGGATCTTTCCATTGTTTCCAGCTGGTGGGAACTCCTCCCCTCATGGTTTTACTAGTGTTCTACAGACAGTGTGGTGGTATTGAAGTCCTCAGAAGGCTTCCATACAGCAGTTAGCCATTTGTGATGGGCAGCTGGCTGTGTGGAGAGCAGGCAAAACACTACGGTGTGAAGTTGTTTCCTGTTATTTATCTTTTTTAGAATATGAGGTCAGTTGTTCACTGTTTGCCCAGTACAGAACATAAGTGTTTTTTTTTTTTTTTTAAAGATTTGTTTATTTGAAAAGCAGAAGAGGTATGGAGGTGAGAGAGAGAGAGAGAATGAGAGAGAAAGAGAGAGAGAGTGCAGTTAAGTCTGGGCCAGGCTCAAGACAGGGGCCAGGAACTGCTGCCGGGTCTCCCACATGGGAGGCAGGGACCCGAGCCCTTAGGTCATTTGCTGCTGCCTTTCCAGGTTTCTTACCAGAAATTGGAGCAACCAGGATTCAGACTGTTGCTGGCATTACAGGTGGCAGCTTAACCTCGGTACCACAGTGCTGGCCACAGGACACAGGATGTACATCTTAGAGGATATTTATTTCACTTTGTTCATTTCTTCGGCAGTGCATCCAGCAGGTGTTGAAGGCTTGTACCGTGAATCCTTTGGGAGCTGTTGGCACACAGCCGTGGCCAAGCAGAGTTGCAGTTCTTTTTTTTTTTTTTTAAACACATTCAACAATGCCTTTGAGTGGCAGCAGTGATTTTCTTTTTTTAAAAGAATTAGTTCTTTATTTGAAAGGCAGAGTTACAGAGAGGCAGAGGCAGAAAGAGAGAGGTCTTCCATCTCCTGGTTCAGTCCCCAAATGGCCGTTATGGCCAGAGCTGGGCTGATCCACAGCCAGGAGCCAGGAATTTCTTCTGGGTCTTCTATGCAGGTTTAGGGGCCCAAGGACTTGGGCCATCTTCTGCTGCTTTCCCAGGCCATAACAGAGAGCTGGATTGGAAATGGAACAGCCGGAGCCGGCGCCGCGGCTCACTAGGCTAATCCTCCGCCTTGTGGCGCCGGTACACTGGGTTCTAGTCCCGGTTGGGGCGCCGGATTCTGTCCCGGTTGCCCCTCTTCCAGGCCAGCTCTCTGCTGTGGCCCGGGAGTGCAGTGGAGGATGGCCCAAGTGCTTGGGCCCTGCACCCCATGGGAGACCAGGAGAAGCACCTGACTCCTGTCATTGGATCAGCGCGGTGTGCCGGCCACGGAGGCCATTGGAGGGTGAACCAACGGCAAAGGAAGACCTTTCTCTCTGTCTCTTTCTCTCTCACTGTCCACTCTGCCTGTCAAAAAAAAAAAAAAAAAAAAAAAAGAAATGGAGCAGCCGGGACTCAAACTGGCACCCATATGGGATGCCAGCTGTGCAGGCAGAGGCTTTACCTGCTATGCCACAGTGGCGGCCCTGAGAGGTGTGGTTCTTATTGTGGGCTTGAGTGTTTTTTTATTATAGAAGATGCCTCTTTAAGTGAATCATATGCTGGGAGTGAAGAATGGATGTGTTTGATTTTTTGCATCATTTTATTCCAATGACAGTTTTGTCACTGTTCATAAATATCACAGAAATTTGGTTTTGATACTCCGTTAGGCAGTGTATACTGCAGAGTCTCTGAATAGCTGGCTGAGTTTGGAGCACAGGCATGGCTTGTTTGGCTCATGTAATATTTAACGTCTCTGGTCATTTCCAGCTATTAAAAGTCGGGTGAGTGATCTCACATTTGGCCCTCTCTATGGACCTTCAGTTACTATTCTTTAATGGTGCTGATTTTTCTTTCCCAGGCTAAAGATCTAATAATCACACCAGCCACCATTTTAAAGGAGAAACCAGACCCGAGTGGTCTGCTGTTCGGAAGTGTGTTCACCGATCACATGTTGACAGTGGAGTGGTCGTCTGAGGGTGGATGGGAGAAGCCCCACATCAAGCCTTTTCAGAACCTCTCGTTGCACCCTGGATCTTCAGCTTTGCATTATGGAGTGGAGGTGAGTCCATGGGACTAGACGGGGGTACCAGTGTTTCCTTTACGTGGATATGAGTACCTCCCCTGCTACAGCGGCTTTTGCGGGAGGGTTGCATTTGGCACAGCAGTTGCATTGACAGTTGGGAAGTCTGCATTTCATTTCGGAGTCCTGCTCTTGTTCAGCTTCCTGCTGATGTGCATCCTGGGAGTCAGAGGTGATGGCTCAGGTAGTTAGGTCCCTGCTTACCCAGGTGGGAGACCCACAGGGAGTGCCAACCTCCTGGCTTCAGTCTGAGCCAGCCCAAGTTGTGGGTAGCTGGGGAGTGAGCCAGCAACTGGAGGCTATAATGGTTTTTTTTCTGCCTTTCAAATAAAATTTAAGGTAGCTTTTGGTAGTATAGTTGTATCATATTTACTGGAGGAAGTCATAATTCCTTTAAAGTAGGCCAGCACCGCGGCTCAATAGGCACACCGGGTTCTAGTCCCGGTCGGGGCACCGGATTCTGCCCCTCTTCCAGGCCAGCTCTCTGCTGTGGCCAGGGAGTGCAGTGGAGGATGGCCCAAGTACTTGGGCCCTGCACCCCATGGGAGACCAGGAGAAGCACCTGGCTCCTGCCTTTGGATCAGCGCGGTGCGCCGGCCACGGCAGCCATTGGAGGGTGAACCAACGGCAAAGGAAGACCTTTTTCTCTGTCTCTCTGTCTCTCTCTCTCACTGTCCACTCTGCCTGTCCAAAAATATATATATATATATTCCTTTAAAGTTTTTGCTATAGACAGTTGGATTGAGGATAAGTCTTAAGAACTAATTTGTCAGATCTTGAATTTTCTCTCATGTCAATTAAAAATCTTCTAGAGCAAATAGAAAGTATCTTTGGTAGTGAAAATAATGAAAAAGACGGTACTGTTTATACAGTGCTGTTAACTTCTCAGATCTTCTAGTGATTGAGAAGGGACCACTGTTGAGTAAAATGTTAGGATTAGACTTTAATTGTATCTGCATGTTTTTAACAGATAATGGTGCCTATTAAGGGACATGTAATTAAATGTCCTCCTTCAGGCATGAGTTAGAATACTATAAGCATAAAATGTTGAGAGAATTCTTTCCCTGGACCGTTTGAGGATTCAGAGTTAACCAGATGTACCCTGTACTCCTCATTCTCTTGAGCTCACATTTTACTTTAGTTTTATTGTGTTGGACATCTTTCCCACAACATTAGGGACACTGGAAATGAACAATTGTCAACCTGTTAAGAGACTAAAAAATGGTGAAATGTTAGTCGTTATTGTGGTAAAATCACTACTTTCGCTCATTGACATCCTGCAGAGTGGCCTGTATTAAGGACTTTATTTGCAGCACCTCATTTAGTTTTCTTAAGTGAGGAAGCGTGTGATTACGCATTCGGGATCTGGAGTCAGACTTGCTGGGCCCACATTCTGTCTCTGTTGCTCCCTAGGGCACTCTGTTTTAGGAAAGGCAGTCATCTGTGCTTATGTATAGAATTGTGGTAGTGATGCTGTCTAACTCATAGCACGCATGTAATTATAAAAATGAGCTCATTCATTCCAGCATATAGGGCCATCCATGCTGTGTAGTCGGAGCCAGAGTTGCTAGCTGCATCAGTCCATGATGGAGCAGTAGCATCTGTTACAGAGGTAGGCTCAGAGAAGTTTATTTCTTGCCCAAGAATACACAACAGTATATGAGGAGGCAGGGAACCGCATGTCTTATCAGAGTGCCTGACTCAATATCCACCTCTCCCTCCTGACTCCAGTGTCCTGCTAATGCATGTGCTGGTAGACAGCAGTGATGGTTCAACTAATTGGGTCTCCACCACCCATAAGGGAGATGTGGATTGAGTTCCTGGCTCCCAGATTCAGTTTCCCATCATCCTTAGCTGTCATGGCTGTTTAGGGAGAGAACCAGCACATGGGATCTCTGCCTTCTGTCTGCCCCTCTGCTTCTCAAATAAGTATTTTTTAAAAAAAAAACACGTCAAATAATTTTGGAAATTCATTGCCTATGCATATGAACCCCAAAATTCTTGAATTTAGGAATTTAAGTTCCACTCGCAGTGTGATTCCTTAATTATCATATTGAATGTGTTCTTCCGTTATTTACACCAAGCCCTTACCATGTCATAGGATGTAATGAGTTTGTGCTTTTAAATTTGGAATGTAGCCACGCCAAGGGCACTGATTCTTTTTAATTAATTAATTAATTTTTTATTTTTTTGACAGGCAGAGTGGACAGTGAGAGAGAGAGACAGAGAGAAAGGTCTTCCTTTGCCGTTGGTTCACCCTCCAATGGCTGCCATGGCCAGCGTGCTGCGGCCGGCGCACCGCGCTGATCTGATGACAGGAGCCAGGTGCTTCTCCTGGTCTCCCATGGGGTGCAGGGCACAAGTACTTGGGCCATCCTCCACTGCACTCCTTGGACACAGCAGAGAGCTGGCCTGTAAGAGGGGCAACCGGGACAGAATCCGGCGCCCCGACCGGGACTAGAACCCGGTGTGCCGGCGCTGCAAGGCGGAGGATTAGCCTAGTGAGCCGCGGTGCCGGCCTAAGGGCACTGATTCTTAAACTTAGCGTGGAGCCTGTGTTCTAATGCAGTGTGTTGAGCAGCAGCTTGCAACACTGACTTCTGATCTAGCTCCCTGCTAATGTGCCTGGGAAAAGTAGCTGAAGATGGCTCAAGTGTATGGGTCCCTGCCACCCATGTGGGAGACCCAGTTGGAGTTGCAGGCTCCTGGTTTCAATCCGATCAAGCCCCAGCCATTGCATCCACTTGAGGAATAAACCAGCAAGTAGAAGATCTCGCTCTTTTTCTGTGTGAGTGTGTGTGTGTGTGTGTATGTGTGTCTCCTCCCCACCCCCACCCCGTCCCATCCCTCTACTTTTTAAGTAAATAAATAAATATTTTAAAAAATTGAAATTTCAAGTAAAAATTAGGGTTATGGACAATGTTATCCATCACTGTGACCTCAACCACTTTAAACTATTAAAGAGATTTTTGATAATATTAGTGTTTATATTAACATTAGGGAAAGATGTTAATCTTTTGAAGAACTGCGTAACTCATTGAGCCAATATTTTCCAAATGACCACTGCATGAATTACAAATTTTTGCATGGATAAAAATCTATTCAAAGTGCAAGATATACTCTGATGGCTTTTTTTTTTTAAAAAAATATTTATTTATTTATTTGAAAGAATGACAGTGGGAGAGACAGAGACATCTTCTGTATGCTCATTCACTTCCCAAGTGGCCCCAATAACCAGGGCTGGACAAGACCAAACCAGAAGCCAAGAACCTCACCCTGGTATCCCACATGAGTGATAGGGGCCAAACACATGAGTCATCATCTGCTGCCTTCCCAGGCTTATTGGCAGGGAGCAGGATTGGAAGCAGAGCAGTCAGGTCTCAAACCATCCCTCTCATAGGGGATGCTGACATTGCAAGCTGTGGCCTAACCCACTGCACCACGAAGCCAGCTCCTCTGATGGCCTTTTGATGTGTCCCTATAATCCCACTTTAGTCTCCTTCTTGTGAGTGTCAACCACTAGGATGCTCTCTGGTGAGATCACTGGGGTATGGAGGGAAGCGGCAGCTATTTGGCTGCGTGCGCATCCACACCTCCTGGTTCATCCTCAAGTGCTAATGTAGGTGATGTTGTGAAGGAATTTTGCAGGTGTGATTGAAGTCCCTAATCTGTTGATTGAATAGTAGTGAAAAGGGAGAATTTTTCTGGGTGAGTCTGACCTTGAGAACTCCCTAAGGTGAGAGATTCCAAATAACAGCCAGACCTGCACTTGATCTCTGTGTCTCTCTGTCTGTCTCTCTGTCTGTCCTTGAGACTTTATGCGGCTCCACAAGTGAGTTGGCCAGCAGTTCCTCAGTAAGTGTGTTCATAATACACGTATCTCCTACTGGCTGTACTTGAGTTGAACCCTGACTGACAGACCAATGGATTGTAAAAAAGTAACAGAATATGGAATTTAATTAATAGGGTTTCTGATGCCATAGTGCAGTAACCTTAACGGGACTGCCACTTACGGATGTTTGGCATGATGTCAAAGAAGAATCTCCACAATTGTCTGAAAAGCTTGTAAAAAATACCCTCAGGCCGGCGCCGCGGCTCACCAGGCTAATCCTCTGCCTAGCGGCGCCGGCACACCAGGTTCTAGTCCCGGTTGGGGCGCCGGATTCTGTCCCGGTTGCCCCCCTTCCAGGCCAGCTCTCTGCTGTGGCCAGGGAGTGCAGTGGAGGATGGCCCAAGTGCTTGGGCCCTGCACCCCATGGGAGACCAGGAGAAGTACCTGGCTCCTGCCATCAGATTAGCACGGTGCACCGGCCACAGTGCGCTAGCCATGGCGGCCATTGGAGGGTGAACCAACAGCAAAAGGAAGACTTTTCTCTCTGTCTCTCTCTCACTGTCTACTCTGTCTGTATAAAAAAAAAAAAAAAAAAATTCCCTCCCTCTCTCAACTGCAAGTCTTGTGATATTTGGTTTTCTTTCCCTCTCCTGCCAACCAGACAAGACTGCAGGAGATTGAATGCAGAATCTGAGACTGGAATCCGGTTGTTTTCTGTTAAGCCAGATGCCTAAATTTGAAATAATTTAAAACAGTGCCATACAAAACACTAATTCTTTTGTAAAATAGTTATTTTTTCATTAAAATATGTTAACATGTCAAAGTTTATTTTTGTGAAATTTTCTTGTTTTTAGTATGATACAGATAGAATAATCACATAAATAAAACTCTTTGTCTTCATAATTTCTAAAAATATCCTGAGGTCAAAAATTTAAGAACTGCTGCTTAACGATATCTTTCAGAATGCAGTTGCTGGGACCGGTGCTGTGGCGCAGCGGGTTAAAGCCCCAGCCTGCAGCGCTGACATCCGTATTGCCACTGGTTTGAGTTCCGTCTGCTCCACTTGTAATCTAACTCCCTGCTAATGTGCCAGGGAAAGCAGTAGAGGATGGTGCCTGCAGCCATGTGGGAGACCCAGAAGAAGCTCTGGCTCTTGGCTGCGGAATGCCTCGTCCTGGTCCATTATGTCCATTTAGGGAGTGACCCAGCATATGGAAGACTCCTCCCTCCCTCCCTCTCTCCCTCCCTCCCTCCCTCCCTCTCTCTCTCTTTGTGTGTGTCTACTTCTATCTGTAACTCTTTCAATTAAATAAAAGTTTTTTGAATGAAAGAATGCAATTGCTGATCATACCATGAGTTGAAAAAGAAAGGAGAAAACTTGTTATCAAAGTGGTTTTACCCATTTTATGCCCACCCACCATGAATATTTCTGTTATGCCACAACCTTGACAACTCTTAGTATAGTCAAATTTTATAATTTTAGGTAATGTAGAATGACATCTCAATTAGGATATTACTGTGCACTTCCGAAAAGGTTGAATCTCATATATTTGTTGGTCAACTGGATGTCTTTTTTGAAGTGCTTACTTTTTCAAATCTCTTGCTCACTTTTCTATTTCGTTATCTATTGGTTTTCTGTGTAAGAAGTTTATTGATGACTTGTTCAATCTCTGCACGGGTTACAGAATTACTTAGATTTTCTAATGTTTCTTGAATCACTTTTGGTAAGTTTTATTTTTTCTTGGAATTTTCCATCTTATATCTGTTTTCAAATATATAGGTATGAAATTGTTATAACAACCCCTTGTTAAGTTTTTGAGGTCCGCAGCATCTGAGTTTTTGTGTTGTTTGTTCATTCATTCATTCATTCATTATTCATGCCTTTTTTATTGTTACTGGTTTTTTTTTTAATTTTAATTAGGGAATACAAATTTCGTATATTTCATATATACAAATTCAGGAGCATAGTGATACTCTCCAGCCTACCCTCCTTCCCATCCATGCTCCAACACTTCTTCTTCCCTCTCCTATTCTCTCTTAATTTGTGCAAAGATCTATTTTCAGTATACTTTATACTTTGAAAGTTAACCCCTACACTAAATAAAGAGTTCAACGAATAGTATGAAGAAAAAAACACACTTCCTCAACAGTAAAGAAAAAGGCTGTAAGCAATCAATCTCAAAATGTCTGTTTCGGGCCAGCGCCGCGGCTCACTAGGCTAATCCTCCACCTAGCGGCGCCGGCACACCAGGTTCTAGTCCCGGTCGGGGCGCCGGATTCTGTCCCGGTTGCCCCTCTTCCAGGCCAGCCCTCTGCTGTGGCCAGGGAGTGCAGTGGAGGATGGCCCAGGTGCTTGGGCCCTGCACCCCATGGGAGACCAGGAAAAGCACCTGGCTCCTGGCTCCTGCCATCGGATCAGCACGGTGTGCCGGCCGCGGTGGCCATTGGAGGGTGAACCAACGGCAAAGGAAGACCTTTCTCTCTGTGTGTCTCTCTCTCTCTCACTGTCCACTCTGCCTGTCAAAAAAAAAAAAAAATGTCTGTTTCACTTCAATATATTACATTTTAGATACTCTATTACCTTGGGTCAGGGAAACATATGATATCTTTTTGGGACTGGCTTATTTCACTAAGTATAATGGTTTCCAGTTTCATCCATTTTGTTGCAAAACAAAGCATTTTATTTTTTTCACAGCTGAGCAGTACTCCATAGTGAATATATACCATAATTGCTTTATCCAGTCATCAGTTGATGGGCATCTGGTTTGATTCCATACTTTAGCCATTGTGAATTGAGCTGCACCGAACATGGGAATACAGATAACTCTTTCATATGCTGATTTATTTTGGTTTGGGTAAATTCCCAGGAGTGGGATGGCTGGGTCATATGGTAGGTCTATATTCAGATTTTTAAGATATGTGTATACTATCTTCCACGGTGGCTATACATTCTCACCAACAATGCATTAGGGTACCTTTTCCCCCACATCCTCACCAGCTTTTGTTGTTTGTTGACTTCTGTATGAAAGCTGTTCTAACTGGGATGAGATGAAACCTCATTGTGATTTTGATTTGTGTTTCCCTGATGACTAGTGATCCTGAGCATTTTTCAAGTGTCTGTTGGCCATTTGAGTTTCCTTTCTTAAAAAATGGCTAAGTCCATTGCCAATTTTAAACTAGATTGTATGTTTTGCTATTGTTCAATTTCTTGAGCTCTTAAGATTCTGGATATTAATCCGTTATCAATTCTGTAGTTTGCAGATATTTTCTCCCATTCTGTCTGCTGCCTCTTCACTTTGCTGAGTACTTCTTTGCAGTGCAGAAGTTTCCCAGCTTGATGTAATCCCATTTGTCTATGATGGCTTTCATTGCCTGTGCTTCTGGGGTCTTTTTCAAGAACTCTGCGTATACCAAAATCTTGCAGTGTTTCCCCAGTGTTCTCTAGTAATTTGATGGTATTGGGTTATAGATTTAGGTCTTTGATCCATTTTGAGTGAATTTTTGTGTAAGGTGTAAGGTAGGGGTCTCGCTTAATACCTGTGCACGTGGAGATCCAGTTTTCCTAGTACCATTTGTTGAAGAAACTATCCTTGCTCTGGGGATTGATATTAGCTCTTTTGTCAAAGATAAGTTAGTTGTAGATGTGTAGATTGATTTCTGGAGTTTATATTCTGTTTCATCGGTCTACACATCTGTTTTTGTGCCAATATCAGGCTGTTTCAATGCTAACTGTATGTAGTATGTATTGAAATCTGGTATTGTGATGCCTCTGGATTTGTTTTTGTTGTATAAGATTGCTTTAGCTATTCAAGGTTTCTTGTAATTCCATATGAATTTTAGCATTGTTTTTTCTAGATCTGAGAAGAATGTTCTTGGTATTTCGATTGCTATCTTTTTCAGGTTTAGGAAGTAAGGTGATGTTGGCTCCATAGAAATAATTCGGAGGATTCTCTCTGTTTTGATTGGTTTGAATAACTTGAGAAGAAGTGGAGTTAGTTCTTTAAATGTCTGGTAGGATTCAGCCCTGAGGCCGTCTGGTCCTGGGCTTTTCTTTGTTGGCAGGGTCTTTATTACTGATTCAATTTCTGTTTTGGTAATGGGTCTATTTAGGTTTACTGTGTCTTCATGGCTCAGTTGAGGTAGGTTGTATATGTCCAGGCATCTGTTCAATTCTTCTAGGTTTCCTGATTGGTTGGCATATAGCTTTGTAGTAATTTTTGACGATTCTTTTTATTTCTGTTGTTACATTTACATTTTCTTCTCTAATTTTATTTATTTAGGTCTTCTCTTTCCTTTTTTTTTTTTTTTTGGTTAATTGAGCCAATGTTGTGTCAATTTTGTTTATTTTTTTTCAAAAAACCAGCTCTATGTTTTGCTGATCTTTAGTATTTTTTTTGTTTCAATTTTGTTGATTTCTTCTCTAATTTTAATTATTTCTTCTACTGGTTTTGGGTTTGGTTTGCTGCTGTTTTTCTAGATTCTTGAGGTGCATAGATAGTTGGTTTAATCGGTGCCTTTCCAGTTTTTTGATGTAGGCACCAATTGCTATAAACTTTCCTCTTAGCACTGCTTTTGCTGCATCTCACAAATTTTGATATGAGATATCAGAATCTTCACTTGTTGCCAGAAATTTTTTGATTTCTCTTTTGATTTCTTCTATGACCGATTGTTCATTCAGAAACAAGTTGTTCATTCTCCATGTGTTTGCACGTGATGTAGAGATTCTTGAGTTGTTGTTGATCTCCAGCTTCTTTCCATTGTGGTTAGAGAAGATGCATGTTATGATTTCAGTTTTTTTGAATTTGCTGAGACTCACTTTATGGCCTAGCATATGGTCAATCTTAGAGAAAGTTCCATGCGCCAGAGAAAAAAATGTGTACTCTGTGGCTGTAGGGTGGAAGGCTCTGTAGATATCTGCTAGGTCTATGTGGTCTATCGTGTCAGTTGTTTCCTTTTTGATTTTCTGTCTGGTTGATCTGTTCATTGCTGAAAGTGGGGTATTGAGTCCCCCATTACTATTGTATTTGAATCTTTATCTCCCTTTAAATCCCTTAACAATTCTTTTAAATAGCCAGGTGCCCTGTAATTAGGTGCATATAGGTTTTTAATAGTTAACATCTTCCTGTTGAATTGTTCCCTTAATCATTATATAGTGCCCTTCTTTGTCTCTTTTAACAGTTTTTCTGTTAAAGTGTGTTTTGTCTGATATTAAGATGGCTACACCAGCTCTTTTTTGGTTTCTGTTGGCATGGGATATCTTTTTCTAGCCTTTCTCTTTCAGTCTGCATGCATCTTTGTTGGTGAGATGTGTCTTTTGTAGGCAGCAAATAGATGGGTTTTGTTTTTTAATCCATTCAGCCAGTCTGTATCTTTTAACTGAGGAGTTTTGATGTTATGTATTGTCTTCACTTGTTTCCAGAAAATTTTTGATTTCTCCTTTGACCCACTGTTCATTCAGGAGCATCTTGTTCAGTCTCCATGTGTTTGCATATGTTCTAGAAATTCTTGAGTTGTTGATTTCCAGCTTCAATCCATTGTGGTCAGAGAATATTCATGGTATGATTTTCATTTTTTTTTTTGAATTTGCTAAGACTTTCTTTATGACCTAGTATATAGTCTATCCTAGAGAGTGTTCCATGCTGTGATGAGAAGAATGTATATTCTGCAACTGAGGCATGAAAAGTTCAATAGATATCAGTTAAGTCCATTTGGTTCATAGTGTCGATTAGCTCTGTTTTTTTTTTGTGTGTGTGTGAATTTTTCTGTCTGGTTGATCTGTCTATTGCTGAAAGTGGGGTGTCAAAGTTCACAATTCTGTTGTAATGAAGTCTGTGTCTCCCTTTTGATCTGTTAACTTTTCTTTTAAATAGCCAGATACCCTGTAGTAGGGTATATATACATTCATTATAGTCACATCTTCCTGTTTAATTGATTCCTGAATCATTACATAGTGCCCTTCTATGTCTCTTTTAACAATTTTTGAGTTAAAGTGTATTTTGTATGATATTAGGATGTCTATACCAGCTCTTCTTTGGTTTCTGCCAACATGAAATATATTTTTCTATCCTTTCACTTTCAGTCTGCATGAATTTTTGTTGTGTTTCTTGTAGGTAGCAAATAGATGGGTCTGGTTTTTTTTTTTTGTTTGTTTGTTTGTTTGTTTGTTTTTAACAGGCAGAGTGGACAGTGAGAGACAGAGAGAAAGGTCTTCCTTTTTCTGTTGGTTCACCCCCCAATGGCCGCTGCAGCCAGCGCACCGCGCTGAACTGAAGCCAGGAGCCAGGTGCTTCCTCCTGGTCTCCCATGCAGGTGCAGGTCCCAAGCACTTGGGCCATCCTCCACTGCCCTCCCGGGGCCACAGCAGAGAGCTGGCCTGGAAGAGGAGCAACCAGGACAGAATCCGGCGCCCCAACCAGGATCAGAACCTGGTGTGCCGCGGCGCTGGCAGAAGGGTCTTGTTTTTTAATCCGTTCAGCTGATCTATATTTTTTAGTTGGAGAGTTGAGACCATTTGCGTTCAAGGTTACTATTGATAAATAACAACTTGGCCCTGCCGTTTTTCCATAAATATTCCTATTGTTTACTTTGAATTTCCTTCATAGTTTTCCTAGATTTCCTGTTTTCACCTCCTTTGATAATAATAACAACCTTTCTGTGTTTCTGTGTGTAGCACATCCTTAAGCATCTTTTATAAGGCTAGATGAGTGGTAACAAACTCTCAATTTCTGTTTGTTGTTATTTTACCTTCATTCATAAATGAGAGCTTTGCAGGGTACAGTATTCTGGGTTTACAGTTTTTTTCTCTTCAGATTTAAAATGTCTCTCACCATTTTCTTCTAGTCTGTAGGGTTTCTGATGAGATTTCAGCTGTCTCATTGGAGATCCTCTGAAAGGAATCTAGCATTTCTGTCATCCACATTTTAGAATATTTTCTTTATGTTTTACTGTGAAAAGTTGAACTACAATGTTTCATGGTAAAGATTTTTCTGGTCATGTCTATTAGGAGTTCTGTGCACTTCCTATACTTGGACATCCCTTTCTTTCTCCAAATCAGGGATGTTTTCTATAATTATTTCACTAAATAAGCCTTCTAGTCCATTACCTATTTCCACACCTTCAGGAACTCCTAATACCTGTATGTTTGGTCATTTGATAGTATCCCGTAAATCTCTAAAACTGTTACTTTTCTAATTTCTTTTTTTTTTTGGTCTGACTGAAAGATTTCTAAAGATTTGTCTTCTTACTCCCATATCCTTTCTTCTACCTCACCAAGTCTGTTAAGACTTTCCAGTGCATTCTTTATTTGATCTGTTAAATCCTTCATTTCTAATATTTCATTTTGGTTTCTCTTTAAAAAATCTCAATTTCATGGGAAAAATTTTTATTCTTGTCATCTATGGATTTCTTTAATTAATGGATTAGCTTCTGATTGCTTCTGAGTAATCCTATGATTAATCTTTTAATTCTGTTTCAGGCATTTCATCAATCTCTTCATCTTCACATTCTAATATTGATGTATTGCTGTATTCCTTTGGGGGCATCATGGTGTCTTCCTTGTTTCTTAAATTTCTGCATTTATTTTAGACAATTGTAGAGATACTTGATTTTTTCCTCAGATGGTTTTTATCTATGAACTATTCTTCTGTGGCTTAGTGGAATGTCTGCTCTTTCAGTGAATACCCAGTTGTGTGCTGGGTTTGGCCAGGAATCTCTGGTCACTGGTCCAGGTTGGGTTCAGTAGCCAGGTTGGACATGGTAGATCTCTTGATAACAGAAAAGAGGTGTGGTCACACCCTCATCTCTTTTCCAATGTGATCAATGCCTGGGTATTAGTCCTTAGTGGGTACAATACTTACCTGCACTGTAGTATGAATCATACAAAAGATTTGTGCACTCCTTGCTATGAGCACATATCCCACTTCAGTGACCCACCCCAAACAACCAGGGGACTCTGAGCATGTGTGAGCACAGATCCCATGGCAGTGACCCAGCCCAGGCAGACAGGGGACTTTGAGCATGTGTGAGCACGGATTCCATCAGTCCTCCCAGCCCCATTCATTCAGCGGGTAATGTGGATTTTTCCCTGTGCTAGAATCTCTGGATCACACACGTACACAGTAGCCTCTGGCCAGATGTCGTCCTCTCCCCTGCCGGTTGTACCAGAGCTACCACCACCAGTATTGCTGAGAAGGTGGCATCTTGTCTCAACCAGTTGCCATGCACATGCACAAGGACTTCCGCTTATGCCCAAAATGGCGCCCACCCTCTCAGCCATTTGCTGGGTGCCGTTGTGGGTTTGGTGGGGTGAGAGAAATGTGTCCCCCTTTTTCCTATGGGTCTGCTGGTACCTCTCCCTCTTAGGACTCCAGGCTGGACTCACGCCACATTCGCCCTCCAGCTATATCAGCAGCGGCAGGAGTTGTGGCAGATTAAACATCTCACCTTGGTCTCCAGAGCTGTCACTTTCTCGGGCTCTCATCTGCCCGATGTGTTGTGTTCATGTGTTGTGTTCATGTTCAGGCTGCGCGTCCACTTCTTGCACACAGACCCACGGTGTTCCTGTAGCTTCTGTAGAATTTCTACTGCAGTTTTCTCTGTAACTGTCCCCTGACAATGTATTTCTTAAACTTTTTTGCCTTTTTTTATTTTAACTTTTTTATTATTTTTTTTTCACAGGTAGAGTTATAGATAGAGAGAGACAGAGAGAAAGGTCTTCCTTCCGTTGGTTCACTCCTCAAATGACCGCTATAGCTGGTGCTGTGCCGATCCGAAGCCAGGAGCCAGGTGCTTCTTCCTGGTCTCCCATGCAGGTGCAGGGGCCCAAGCACTTGGGCCATCCTCCACTGCACTCCCAGGCCACAGCAGAGAGCTGGACTGGAAGAGGAGCTACTGGGACTAGAACCTGGCGCCCATATGGGATGCCAGTGCCACAGGCAGAGGATTAACCAAGTGAGCCACGGCGCCGGCCCCACATTTTTCTTTCTTTCTTTCTTTCTTTCTTTCTTTCTTTCTTTTTTTTTTTTTTTTACTACTTATTCCTAGACTAACACAGCATGCTATTCCCTATTCTGCCATCTTGGAATTCTCCAATCTGTCAATTTGTAGGAGTACTTCATATATTTTTGACATAGATCTTTTGTCAGTTATATACGTTATAAATATCTTCTCCCACATTCTCTCTCTCTTTTTTTTAATAGTATGTTTATTTGTTTAAAAGGCAGCATTAGAGGAAAAGACAAAGAAAGGTCGAGATCTTCCATCCAGTGGTTTACTCCACAAATGGCTGTAATCCCCATGGCTGTGCCAGACCAAAGACAGGAGACTGAAACTCCACCGAGGTCTCCCGTTGGGTGGCAAGGGCCTAAGCACTTGGTCCATCTTCTGCTGTCTTTCCAGGTGCATCAGCAGGGAACTGGATGAGAAGTGGAGCAGCTAGGATCGGAATTGGTGCTCATATGGTATACCTGTGTTGCAGGCAGGGGCTTAATCCACTGTGCAAAAACAGTGGCCAACAACACTGGCCCCATCTTCTCCCACATTCTTTTTTTTTTTTTTTTTTTATGGTTTTTTGATGGCAGGAAACATTTAAATTCAGAGCAATCTGTTAGTGCTTGCTTTATGTTGGCTGTTTTTCTCTGTGTCTTGTTTAGACTTTAAATATTTTTTGAAGTTAATTTTTGTATGAGGTGGGGTCTATTTTTTTTTTTTCCTCTACAGACCCTCAGTACTATCCACGTAGACTGTACTGTCTTTTTGCCCTCTGATAAATGGAGTCAAGTCTCATGTATACAGGTGTCTATTTTTGTTTCATTTTCTTTTCTGTCTTGGTCTCTGTTCCCTTTTCCTGTTACGCTTGATTGCCTACACAGTTGCCCTGCACCGTCTTAATGTCTCAGCTAGGACAAGGCCTTCTTCTTCCTTCAGCAGTGCCTTGGCTGTTTGTAGCCATTCTCTTTCCCACGTGGCACAGCAGATTAAACGTCTGCCTGCTATGCTTTCATCTCATGCGAACCCTGGTTCAAGTCCAGGCTGTTGCGGCCATTTGGGGAGTGAAATAGCGGAGGGAGGACCTGGCTCTGTAACTCTCTCTGTAATGCTGCCTTTCAGAATAAATAAGTAAATCCTAAAGACAAATGAAAAGAAATCAGTTTAGGGGTCATAACTTGGTAAAAGGTTGTGTTTTCCTTTTGGGTCTTTGACTTTTGTTAGATTTCCACCATTATCCCCAAAATGTTCCTTTTTAAAAAAGAGTGAATTATTTCTTTATTCGAAAGGCAGAGTGACAGAGAATGGAAGGTAGAGAGGGAGAACTAACCCACTGGTTCATTCCCCCAAATTCTTGCAGCAGCTGAGACTGGGCCAGGCAAAAGCTTGGAGCCAACAACTCCACCCAGATCTTTCATGTGAGTGGCAGGAACCCGTCTGCAGCCTCTCAGGTGCATTAGCAGGAAGCTGAATTGGAAGTATTGAGTGTCTGGAACTCACAGGACACTCTGATAGGGGATGCAGGAGTCCCAAGCAGTGGCTTAACCACTGCACCATAGTGCCTGAACCAGTAATTTACTGTATTTTAATTCTATTATAATTAGTGCTTTTGGTTTTTGACTACTGCTATTATATAGGAATATAATTTTGCATCTGGCCATTTTGCCTAAACAAATAATCTCAAAAGATTATCCATCATTCCATCTGGATTTTCTATATATTCAATAATAGTATTTATGTTCCATGATCTATGACAGCTTTGTTTTCCAGACCTTATATTTTATTTCATTCTTCTTAACCTTATTATACTGATGCTGTACTATTTGATTAAGTGGTTACAGCAAGTCATTTGTGATAATTTGAAAAGGGAATCTTTGTGTTTGACCATTAATCATCATCTTTGCCACGTGTTTATATATACTTTGTCACTTAAAAGAACTCTTTTTTTCTTTGTTACCTAGAGAACTTTAAAATATTTACTTGAAAGGCAGAGAGATAGACACATAGAGAGGTCATCCATCTGCTCGTCTCTCCCCAAATGCCCTCAACAGTCAGGCCTGATCTAGAAAGAAGGAAGGAGCCTGGGACTCAGGTCTCCCCCATGGGTGGCAGGGACCCAATTACTTGAACCAATGCTTGTTGCCCCCATGGTGCTCATTAGCAGGAAGCTGGACTCAGCCAGAACTTGAACCCAAGCACTCCAAAATGAGCTTTGGGCACCACAGTGGAGTTTTAACCATTGCTCTAGATGCCTGCGTCCAAGAAAACTTTTAAATCATAAATGAATATGTGATTTTATTAGAAACATGTGCTGTATCAAATGAGATCACTGCCTAGGTTTTTTAAATCACAAATGCTGTTGTGAAATCACATTTTCTGGCCGGCACCAGCTGTGGCTCAATAGGCTAATCCTCCGCCTTGCGGCACTGGCACACCGGGTTCTAGTCCCGGTCGGGGCGCCAGATTCTGTCCCAGTTGCCCCTCTTCCAGGCCAGCTCTCTGCTGTGGCCTGGGAGTGCAGAGGAGGATGGCCCAAGTGCTTGGGCCCTGCACCCCATGGGAGACCAGGAGAAGCACCTGGCTCCTGGCTTTGGATCAGCGCGATGCATTGGCTGCAGCGCGCAGGCCGCAGCGGCCATTGGAGGGTGAACCAATGGCGAAAAGGAAGACCTTTCTCTCTGTCTCTCTCTCTCTCTCACTGTCCACTCTGCCTGTTAAAAAAAAAAAATCACATTTTCTTTTATTAAACCAGTCTAATTCAGAAATAAATCTGTCATGTTTTGTTATTCTTTTGTGTATGTTTAATCTGCATTGCTCAATGAGATTTTTATAGTCTTTACATATATATGGAACTACCTCATTAAGTATACGCACTTTTTTGTTTTTCTATATCTTTTAATTGACAAATAATAATCGCATATATTTTTATGGTATACAATGTGATGTTTTGAGATATGTAACATCAGATTACTTAAATAAAGCTAGTTAACAAACCTATCATCTCACTTCAATCATTTTAATCTCAAAAAGTTACTCTTTCTGGGCCGGCGCTGTGACGTAGTGGGTAAGGATGCCACCTGTGGCACTGGCATCCCATGTGGGCACCAGTTCAAGTCCTGGCTGCTCCTCTTCTGATCCAGCTTCCTGCTGTGGCCTGGGAAGGCAGTGGAGGATGACCCAAGTGCTTACACTCCTGCCACCCATGTGGGAGACCTGGAGGAGGCTCCAGGCGCGTGGCTTCAGATCAGCACAGCTCTGGCTGTTGCGGCCATTTGGGGAGTGAGCTAGTGGGTAGAAGACTTCTCTCTCTCTCTGCCTCTGCCTTTCAAATAAATAAATACATCTAAAAAAAAAAAAAAAGGTCTTTCTAGCTGAAATTCTCCCTACCGATCTCCTCTCCCCAGCTTCTAGTAATCACTGTGCTACTCTGAACACTTATGGGTTTTCACGTTCAGAGTCCTGGTTTAAGTGAGAGCATGCGCAGTTTGTCTCAGTGCTGGGCTCCTTGCGCTTAGCCTGGTATCCTCCCAGGTCGGCCATGTTGTCCCAGATGCTATGGTTTCCTTCTTTTTAAAGGCTGGTTGGTATCCCATTGTGTGCGTATATCCCAGGTTTTCTTTATTCATTCACCTTTATTCATTCCATATCTTGGCTATTGTAAATAATGCTGCAACAAACATGGAGTGCAGGTGTCTCACTGACATGCTGTCTCCTTTGGGTGTAGAGTGCTGGATCCATAAGATAGTTCCACTTCTGATTTTTCGAGGAGCTTCTCTACAGCTTTCTGTAATGGCTGTACTAATTTACATTTGCATCGAGTTCCTCTTTCTCCACATCCTCGCCAGTATTTACAATCTTCTGTGTTTTTGATAATAATCATTTTAAGTGTATGTTTTTTTAAATTGTGAAGTAAATTGAACCTTGTGAAGTTACCTCTTTATCTCTAGCAACGTCTTGCCTTGAGGTTCTATTTTGTTTAGTATTTATTAATACTTGTATGTATGTCACTAGGTTTATTTTAGATATTTGCACGATTTATCTTTTTCTGTATCTTTTTGTTTCAGGTGTTGTCAACTCTGTCCAGTTTGACAACCTCAAGGTTTTCAGTGAAGTTTTAGCTTTATTATGTCTAATAAGTTAATGTATTTGGACATAAATGCAATGTCTTTGTACATTTTAATTGTACTGCACGGTTACATTTTTGTGATGTCATACTTTAGGCTCTAAACCTCTAAGGGCCCTTCTTTTCATTATCATTCAATTCAACATATTTTCTCATTCTTAGTATTCTTCTTTGATCCATAGTTTACTTTGTAAAGAATTTCTGACTTTCAAAAATACAGGTATTTGGTTGTTATCTTTTTGGTATTGATTCTGGCTTATCTTGTGTTTGGAAAGCCTGTGAAAAAAACTGTATTTTTGTGGTCTCTATGGCCATCATATAAGGTTTTTCTGTTCAAGTTTTCAAAATCTCTACTGAACATTTTAGCCTGTTTGTTCTATCAGTCACTTAGAGAACGAGTGTTAAAGTTTCCCACCAAAAGTATTGATTTTTCTCTTTGTTCTGTATTTATCAGTGTGTACTGACTTCAGAATCTTTGAGTCCCCACAGTGGCTTTTCTGGGGTGACATTTTGAAGAAGGAGACAAAGCCTTGACATCATACAGTCTTTGAGTGCCAGCTTTCTGTGGTTTGGGGGACTGCATCAGCTCTGCACATCCAAATTGTTTGCTATCTAGAGTTCGAATGAGCTGCATGAAATTAAAGGAAATGGACAGTTTCGCAGGCTGAGGGCAGCTGAGTGACGTGGAGGCTTTGGTGTCTGTGTGTTGTCGAGAGACAGTTAATTCATGCTCTGTGAGTGGGCAGGTTTTACTGTTCTCTTGCTAAGAGTAATAATATCAAGTTCAGATCAATGTCAACAGCTTCTCGGGATGAGTGAGATGAGTGCCCATAGAACAGTCAGCCTGCTGCACACGGGCATTGTTTTCACGAATTTCTCTTATATCTCTAGTTGTTTGAAGGATTGAAGGCGTTCCGAGGAGTAGATAATAAGATCCGATTGTTCAGACCCAATCTCAACATGGATAGAATGCTCCGATCGGCTGTGAGGACAACGTTGCCGGTAGGTAAATTTAGTTTTTGTGATTCGCTAAAGGTCGTGGATTTCTCATTTCTGATTAATGAGACTAATGTTCTGTACCAACTGTGTGATCATTGACACTCTTTCTTAACTGTTTTGCAAGGAAATCATCAACACCACTTAACAATTCCGTATTTCTATTTCTTTGTGAGTATCTGGGGAGATTAATGTGTATATGAGTGATACAGGATAAGAAAAATAAGGAGATCTCAGGACCATATGAAATTTTAATGTAGAAAATGCAAAATCTGTGCAACACAGATATCGTAGGGGTGTTTTGTCTAATTGCTTTAGGTATTAACGATATAAAGTGATTTAATTATTTTTATCTTAAATTTTGTTTTGATATTTAAAACAGATATTATAAAAGACTTCTATACGGTCTTTGGATCCTGACCATAGCATTGTTAGGGAGCAGAATTGATTATAAAGTTTATTAGATGCAACCCCCTAAGGCTCACATCTAGGTAAGAAGTGTCTCAGGTTGTTTTGGTGATCTTTTTCCACTGAAAAATGCCCTTCTCTCCTGTTACGTGTTCTGTGTTTCTGACCTCCAGGCCCAAGCTGTGCGTCGAAGAAGTCTGGGTACAGCTAAATCCAAGGAAATGGCTCTTTTTTTAGCCAGGCTGTTCCTTTTCCTGCTTATGTTTGTAATTCAGGCTTTACCTCCCTCCTTTATGCACAATGATGTGAGGGTATTTTCAAAGGTTTGTAGAAAAAGAATTAAAAACACTTCAGTCAGCTTTTCATGGCTTAACTAAAATTCCCGAGAGGAGCTTCCTAGGAAGGAGGCTTATTTGACTAGCAGATTGGAGGTTCACCATCTAAGATTGCATGGCCCCATTGGGTCAGCATCTGCTGCAGGCCAGCGGAGGCCGTATTCCCTGGAACCAGGAAGCAGACCGACACAGGGAGCTCGCTAGTCCTCTGCCCTCTGTATGTTCTCTCCTCGTATACTGTCGTGGGTTGACCATAGAGCTCCACCCTGGCAACCTGATCCAATCCAACCACATCCCTAAATCCTCGCCTTCAGACACTGAAATTGGATCAAGTCTCCACTGTAATCCATCAACCATTGGCTTTAATCCAATAGCCACTAATGTGAGACTTTGGCGTTTCAATGTCTATGAGTTTGGGGAGCCAAATCCTTTACAGACCATAGCAAATAGAGAAGATTAATTTTGGTGCAAAAACATTCTGAAATCCATGCATAGTTTTTTCATGAGATAAATTTTCCATGATCCCTCATGTGCATGAAATTCAAGATTTTTGTTTCTGTCACAAAATAAGCTTATCGCTTACTATTTTTTAAGAAGATTTATTTATTTTATTTGTAAGGTAGAGTTACAGAGAGGCTGAGGCAGAGAGAGAGAGTAAGAAAGAGGTCTTCCATCTGCTGGTTCACTCCCCAGATGGCCACAGCGGCCAGAGCTGAACTGATCTGAAGCCAGGAACCAGGAGCTTCTTCCTGGTCTCCCATGTGGGTGTGGGGGCCCAAGGACTTGGGCCATCTCCTACTGCTCACCCAGGCCATAGCAGACAGCTAGATTGGAAGTGGAGCAGCCGGCTCTCCAACCAGTGCCAGCACTGCAGGTGGCAGCTTTACCTGCTATGCCACAGCGCCAGGCCAATCACTTACCATTTCTTATGATGACTTACTTATTTGAAAGGTAGAGGCACAGAGTGAGAGGGAAAGATAGAAGGTTTTTTCCATCCACTGATTGACTCTCCAAATGACTGCAACAGCCAGCTCAACACCAGGCCAGCCAGGAACCACGAGCTCCTTCCTGGTCTCCCACATGGATGACAGGGACCTGAGATTTTGCAGCGTTTTCTGCTGCCTTCCGAGGCAAATAAGCAGTAAGTTAGATTCAAAGCTTTCTCTAATACAGGATGCCCTCATTGCAAGGGCAGCTTACCTCTTTGTACCACAGTGCTGGCCCCTAATTTTATCTTGTAGTTAGGTTTGTAATTGTAGTCTTGTAATTATGAAAAAAGTTTTCAAATTTTTTGAAGTATAGTAGCATAAAGGAAATTAATGTAAAATCTTTTGATTTTTCCTAGTATCAATTGTTTTTTAATTTTTTAAAAAATTTATTGAAGTTATATAAGTTTCATGTATTTCATGTACACAGATTTAGGAACATAGTGATACTTCCCATCCTACCCTCCTTTCTCCCTCTCCCATTCGTACTCTTCATTTTTACAAAAATCTGTTTTCATTTATTTAATGATTATAAATTTTTTTAAAAGAGAGGTAGAGGCAGAGAGAGGTCTTCCATCCTCTGGTTCACTCCCCAGATGGCTGCAATGGCCAGAGCTGCGCCGATCCGAAGGCAGGAGCCAGGATCTTCTTCTGGGTCTCCCACTTGGGTGCAGGGGCCCAAGGACTTGGGCCATCTTCTACTGCTATCCCAGGCCACAGCAGAGAGCTGGATAGAAAGAGGAGCAGCCGGGACTAGAACTGGTGCCCATATGGGATGCTGCCGCCTCAGGCCAGGGCTTTACCCTGCTGCACCACAGTGCCAGCCCCAGACTTAACTTATTTTTAAGCTGTCACCCATCAAATATATGAAAAAGGTTGTCTGCTAAGAAATAAACCGCTCTTTGCTTTTTCACTTAACTGTAAGGTTATCTCTTTTGCTGATTTTTAGGATACCTTAACATATACTGATTGTATAGTGATGTATTGGTTGTATGTATGTTACCAGTAACTTCACCCAGTTTGTTGCTTTAGATTTTTTGATGAAAATAGTCAAATTGTATTTATTTCCTTCATAACTTTTGTTGTACAGTTTTTTTTTTTGAGAATCCTTTCAAACCTGAAGTTCACAGAGATATTTTATGATTTTTTTATGAAAGACATTCTAATTGTAATTGATTTGCAAGTATGGTAATAGGTGGGGATCTAATTTCTCATTTTTCTTATGGAGCTTATATATTTCTGCTTGTTGTTTGGGGAATAATCAGTAACAGAAAAATAATTTTGCTTGGTTTTGTTGTTACAATTTTAATAGTCTAAAAGCTTCCTTGATCACACTGACTATAATGCTATAGTAAGAGAAAATTTCTCATTTGCTGTGCTTTTCACTCTTCCAGGGATTTGATAAGGAAGAGCTTTTGGAGTGTATTCAACAACTTGTGAAATTAGATCAAGAGTGGGTCCCTTATTCAACATCTGCCAGTCTATATATTCGTCCTGCCTTCATCGGAACTGAGGTACAGGCTGGCTCCCTATTCGGTGTAGTCTGGTGGAGGGTTGTTTGAAATTAGTAGTAGTGTGTAGATAAATAGCCCACAACAGGCACATTAATTATTTCTTTCTCCTGATTATCACCAGTAGGGGTAGCACCTGTTTTAGGCTTTTGGGGCCATACAGTGTCTGTCGCAATTACTCATCTCAGCCATTGTAATACCAAAGCCGCCTTAGACAGTATGTAGATGAGTAAATGAGTGAGACTGTGCTGTTTGCCAACGAGTCAAAACTAATAATCATTCTGCAGTTTACAAGGACAACACTGCCCCGAGGAAAAGTGGTTAATGGTTTTGAAACTTGGGGAAGAGAGGGCCGCTCATTTTTATGTTCATTTTCTTTTTTTTTTTTTAACTTTTATTTAATGAATATAGATTTCCGAAGTACAGCTTATGGATTACATTGCACCCCCCATGACTTCCCTCCCACCCACAACCCTCCCCTTTCCTGCTCTCTCTCCCCTTCCATTCATATCAAGATTAATTTTCAATTTTCTATATATACAGAAGATCAGTTTAGTATACATTAAGTAAAGATTTCAACAGTTTGCACCCACATAGAAACACAAAGTGAAAAATACTGTTTGAGTATTCGTTATAGCATTAAATCTCAATGTACAGCACATTAAGGACAGAGATCCTACATGAGGAGTAAGTGCACAGTGACTCCTGTTGTTGACTTTACAAATTGACACTCCTGTTTATGGCATCAGTAATCTCCCTATGCTCCAGTCATGAGTTTCCAAGGCTATGGAAGCCTTTTGAGTTCACCAACTCTTACCTTATTTAGACAAGGTCATAGTCAAAGTGGAAGTTCTCTTCTCCCTTCAGAGAAAGGTACCTCCTTCTTTGATGACCCATTCTTTCCACTGGGATCTCACTCACGGAGATCTTTCATTTAGGTTTTTTTTTTTTTTTTTTTTTTTCCAGAGTGTCTTGGCTTTCCATGCCTAAAATACTCTCATGGGCATTTCAGCTGGATCCGAATGCCTTTAGGGCTGATTCTGAGGCCAGAGTGCTGTTTAGGACATCTGCCATTCTATGGGTCTGCTGTGTATCTCGCTGCCCATGTTGGATTGCTCTCCCCTTTATTTATTCTATCGGTTAGTATTAGCAGGCACTAGACTTGTTTATGTGCTCCCTTTGACTCTTAGTCCTTTCATTATGATCAATTGTGAACAGAAATTGATCACTTGGACTAGTGAGATGGCATTGGTACATGCCACCTTGATGGGATTGAATTGGAATCCCCTGGTATGTTTCTAACTCTACCATTTGGGGCAAGTCAGTTTGAGCATGTCCCAAATTGTACATCTCTTCCCACTCTTATTCCCACTCTTATATTTAACAGGGATCACATTTCAGTTAAATTTCAACACTTAAGAATAACTGTGTATTAATAACAGAATTAAACCAGTCATATTAAGTAGAACAGACAAAAAAATACTACGAGGATAACGTATTAAGTTGTTCATTAACAGTCAGGGCTATGCTGATCAAGTCACCGTTTCTCATAGTGTCCATTTCACTTCAACAGGTTTCCTTTTTGGTGTTCAGTCAGTTGTCACTGATCAGGGAGAACATATGATATTTGTCCCTTTGGGACTGGCTTATTTCACTCAGCATGATGTGTTCCAGATTCCTCCATTTTGTTGCAAATGACTGGATTTCATTGTTTTTTACTGTGGTATAGTATTCTAAAGAGTACATATCCCATAATTTCTTTATCCAGTCTACTGTTGATGGGCATTTAGGTTGGTTCCAGGTCTTAGCTATTGTGAATTGAGCTGCAATAAACATTAGGGTGCAGACCACTTTTTTGTTTGCCAATTTAAATTCCTTTGGGTAAATTCCAAGGAGTGGGATGGATGGGTTGAACCGTAGGGTTATCTTCAGGTTTCTGAGGAATCTCCAGACTGACTTCCATAGTGGCTTGACCAGTTTGCATTCCCACCAACAGTGGGTTAGTGTCCCTTTTTCCCCACATCCTCGCCAGCATCTGTTGTTGGTAGATTTCTGTATGTGAGCCATTCACACCGGGATGAGGTGAAACCTCATTGTGGTTTTGATTTGCTTTTCCCTGATTGCTAGTGACCTTGAACACTTTTTCATGTGCCTGTTGGCCATTTGGATTTCCTCTTTTGAAAAATGTCTGTTGAGGTCCTTGGCCCATCTCTTAAGTGGGTTGTTTGTTTTGTTTTTGTGGAGTTTCTTGATCTCTTTGTAGATTCTGGTTATTAACCCTTTATCTGTTGCATAGTTTGCAAATATTTTTTCCCATTCTGTTGGTTGTCTCTTCACTCTCCTGACTGTTTCTTTTGCAGTACAGAAACTTCTCAATTTGATGCAATCCCAATAGTTGATTTTGGCTTTGACTGTCTGTGCCTCCCAGGTCTTTTCCAGAAATTCTTTGCCTGTGCCAATATCTTGAAGGGTTTCTCCAATGTTCTCCAATAACGTGATGGTGTCAGGTCATAGATTTAGGTCTTTAATCCATGTTGAGTGGATTTTTGTGTAAGGTGTAAGGTAGGGGTCTTGCTTCATGCTTCTGCACGTGGAAATCCAGTTTTCCCAGCACCATTTATTGAATAGACTGTCCTTGCTCCAGGAATTGGTTTTAGATCCTTGATCAAATATAAGTTGGCTGTAGATGTTTGGGTTGATTTCTGGTGTTTCAATTCTGTTCCATTGGTCTATCCATCTGTTTCTGTACCAGTACCATGCTGTTTTGATAACAACTGCCCTGTAGTATGCCCTGAAATCTGGTATTGTGATGCCTCTGGCTTTGTTTTTGTTGTACAAGATTGCTTTAGCTATTCGAGGTCTCTTGTGCCTCCATAAGAATTTCAGCATCATTTTTTCTAGATCTGAGAAGAATGTCTTTGGTATCTTGATTGGTATTGCATTGAATCTATAAATTGCTTTTGGGAGAATGGACATTTTGATGATGTTGATTCTTCCAATCCATAAGCATGGAAGATTTTTCCATTTTTTGATATCCTCTTCTGTTTAAGATTTTGTAATTCTCATTGTAGAGATCTTTAACGTCCTTGGTTAAGTTTATTCCAAGGTATTTGATTGTTTTTGTAGCTATTGTGAATGGGATTGATCTTAGCAGTTCTTTCTTAGCCGTGGCATTGCTTGTGTATACAAAGGCTGTTGATTTTTGTGCATTGATTTTATACCTTGCTACTTTGCCAAATTCCTCTATGAGTTCCAATAGTCTCTTAGTAGAGTTCTTTGGATCCTCTAAGTAAAGAATCATATCGTCTGCAAAGAGGGATAGTTTGACTTCTTCCTTCTCAATTTGTATTCCTTTAATTTCTTTTTCTTGTCTGATGGCTCTGGCCAAAACTTCCAGAACTATGTTAAATAGCAGTGGTGAGAGTGGGCATCCATGTCTGGTGCCAGATCTCAGTGGAAATGCTTCCAACTTTTCCCCATTCAATAGGATGCTGGCCATGGGTTTTTCATAAATTGCTTTGATTGTATTGAGGAATGTTGCTTCTATACCCAATTTGCTTAGAGTTTTCATCATGAAAGGGTGTTGAATTTTATCGAATGCTTTCTCTGCATTTATTGAGATAATCATATGGTTTTTCTTCTGCAGTCTGTTAATGTGGTGAATCACATTGATTGATTTGCGAATGTTGAACCATCCCTGCATACCAGGGATAAATCCCACTTGGTCTGGGTGGGTGATTTTCCTGATGTGTTGTTGTATTCTATTGGCGAGATTTTTATTGAGGATTTTTGCGTCTAGGTTCATCAGGGATATTGGTCTATAGTTTTCTTTCAGTGCTGCATCTTTCTCTGGCTTAGGGATTAAGGTGATGCTGGCTTCATAGAAAGAATTTGGGAGGATTCTATCTTTTTCGATTGTTCTGAATAGTTTGAGAAGAAATGGAATTAGTTCTTCTTTAAATGTCTGGTAGAATTCAGCAGTGAATCCATCTGGTCCTGGGCTTTTCTTTGTTGGGAGGGCCTTTATTACTGTTTCAATTTCTGTTTCAGTTATGGGTCTATTTAGGTTTTCTATGTCTTCCTGGTTCAATTTAGGTAGATTGCATGTGTCCAGGAATCTATCCATTTCTGATAGGTTTCCCTGTTTGCTGGCATACAAGTCCTTGTAGTAATTTCTGATGATTCTTTTTATTTCTGTGGTGTCTGTTGTTACGTTCCCTTTTTCATCTCTGATTTTATTGATTTGGGTCTTTTCTCTTCTTTTTTTAGTTAGTTGGGCCAATGGGGTGTCAATTTTGTTTATTTTTTCAAAAAACCAGGTCTTCGCTTGGCTGATTTTTTGTAATTTTTTTTTTGATTCAATCCTGTTGATTTCTTCTCTGATTTTAATTATTTCTCTTCTCCTACTAGATTTGGGTCTGGTTTGCTGCAGTTTTTCTCGGTCCTTGAGATGCACTTAAAGCTCATTTATTTGGTACCTTTCCAATTTCTTGATATAGGCACCTATTGCTATAAACTTGCCTCTCAATACTGCTTTTGCCATATCCCATAAGTTTTGATATTTTGTGTTGTTATCCTCATTTACTTCCAAAAAGTTTTTGATTTCTTGAATGACCCAGTGTTCATTCAGGAGCATGTTGTTCAGTCTCCATGTGTTTGCATACTTTCTAGGGTTTCCTGATTTGCTAATTTCCAGCTTCATTCGGCTGTGGTCTGAGAAGCTGCATGGTATGATTTTAATTCTTTTGAATTTGCTGAGATTTGCTTTATGGCCTAGTATGTGATCAATCCTAGAGAAGGTTCCATGCACTGCTGAGAAGAATGTAAAGTCTTTAGATGTAGGATTGAAAGTTCTGTAGATACCTGTTAGATCCATTTGGGCAATAGTGTCGATTAAATCTGCTGTTTCCTTGTTGATCTTCTGTCCGGATGATCTGTCTATTTCTGAGAGTGGAGTATTAAAGTCCCCCAGTACTATTGTATTGGAATCTAAGTCTCCCTTTAAGTCCCTTAACATATCTTTTAAATAGACCGGTGCCCTGTAATTAGGTGCATATACATTTATAGTAGTTACATCTTCCTGTTGAATTGAACCCTTAATCATTATATAGTGCCCCTCTTTGTCTCTCTTAACAGTTCTTGTATTAAAGTTTATTTTGTCTGATATTAATATGGCTACACCTGCTTTTTTTTGGTTTCTGTTGGCATGGAATATCTTTTTCCAACCTTTCACTTTCAGTCTGCTTGCATCTTTGTTAGAGAGATGTGTTTCTTGTAGGCAACAAATAGTTGGCTTTGGTTTCTTAAGCCAATCAGCCAATAGGTGTCTTTTAACTGAAGAGTTAAGTCCATTAACATTTAATGTGGCTATTGATACATAGTGACTTTGCCCTGCCATTTTCCTGGAGATATTTTCTAGTATATGTTTTGAGGTTCCCATGCTCTTTTACTGGTAGGTTTTCTTCCTTTACCTTCTTTCATATTGATGGCCATGTTTCTGTGTTTCTGAGTGTAGCACATCTTTAAGTATCTTTTGCAGGGCCGGACGAGTGGCGGCAAAGTCTTTCAATTTCTGTTTGCTATGAAAGGTCTTTATTTCACCTTCATTCACAAATGAGAGCTTAGCAGGATATAATATTCTGGGCTGGCAATTTTTCTCTCTTAGCACCTGTGCTATGTCTCGCCATTCCCTCCTAGCCTGTAGTGTTTCTGATGAGAAGTCTGCTCTGAGTCTAATTGGAGATCCTCTGAGAGTAATCTGACGTTTCTCTCTTGCACATTTTAGGATCTTTTCTTTATGTTTCACTGTGGTAAGTTTAATTACAACGTGTCGTGGTGAGGATCTCTTTTGGTCATGTTTACTGGGGGTTCTATGAGCTTCCCGTACTAGGATGTCTCTGTCCTTCTCCAAACCCGGAAAGTTCTCTGCTAGTATCTCACTAAAAAGGCCTTCTAATCCTTTCTCTCTTTCCATGCCTTCAGGAACTCCTAGAACTCGAATGTTGTTTTTTTTTTAATAGTATCCTGTAGATTCCCAACAATATTATTTAGATTTCTAATTTCCTCTTCTTTTCTTTGGTTTGACTGTATGTTTTCCTGTGCTCTGTCTTCTAAGTCCAGTATTCTCTCTTCTGTTTCACTGACTCTGTTTTTAAGACTTTCTAATGTGTTTGTCATTTGATCTATTGAGCTCTTCATTTCATTTTGATTTCTCTTCACTATCACACTTTCCTGTTCTACTAGTTTCTGCGTTTCATTTTGATTCTTCCTTAAAATTTCATTTTCGTGAGAGAGATTTTCAATCCAGTCCAATAAGGATTTCTGTAGTTCAAGGATTTGCTTTTGAAAACTTCTAAATGTTCTTATCATAAATTTTTTGAAATCCGTATCTTGCATTTCTTCTATCTCATCATCTTCATAATCTTGGCTTGGAAGAGCCTTGGAGGCTTGAGATGGGTGTGGCCTGAGAGTTCTGCTTGGTTGTTCCGGGTTACGGGTGTGCAAAGGTGACACCCTCAGGTTATGCGTGGTAAATCTCTCTCTTTTTATTTATTTATTTATTTTATTTTATTTTTTTATTCAGGAGGTAAGTAATACTGCAAGGCTGAGCAGAATTGATGGTATTTAGCTTCCGATCTCTGGCTTCTACCCAAAGAGTCTGTGTGGGCTCAGTTTCTCCTGCGGACTCCCACTGGTTGCCTAGGCTACTGAATTGTAGTGCCTCAGTTCCTTAGCTCTTCCCTTTTGTTATGTATATCCAGAGTGGGACCTTCTGTTTGTCTCTAGCTGGCCTTTGCAAGGTTGGCAGAGAGAGAAACTGGTCTGTACCAGTACCCCCCCACCTTTTTTTTTTTTTTCCTTCTCTCCTGTAGTCAGTCTGGTAAACTTTCCCACCTCAAGTCCGCTTCCCTCTAGATTCTGACCACCGTTTCCCCGCCAATGTCTCGGGTTACTGAGCTCACCTCCCCTTCCAGCGCCAATGTTTGGACTCAGAGCCCTGGGCGTCCCTGCTCTCCCCGCTGGTCGTCTGTATCACATCCACTCCCCTTCCCACACTGGCGCGCAGACCCTACGGCTCCCGCAGCTCGGCTTCCGCGTGGTTTGCGACCTTGCACTCCCCGTAGGTCCTCCAGATCACAGCCACTAGATCCGGAAGAGTTTCCTCTGCAATTTTTTCCTGATCCTTTTTCTGAGACTACCGTAACTCCACTTTTATTAAACTAAATTTTCCCGGACTATCGGTGCGCGCCCTCACTATTCCGCCATCTTGGCTCCGCCCCTATGTTCATTTTCTTGAAGTCTTAGAGTTACTTTGGTAAAGACTGGGAATTTAGGGCTCATTTTCTATACAGAAAATGCAAAAAATCCAGTTCACAGTTTGAGTTTGGGAAGGAACTTAAAGAACTAGAAGGCCAGGTTTAAACAACGTGCTGGTAACATCTTTCTGTAGATGTTCTGGTTGGGTGCCCCAGCTCCAAGGAGGCGTGGGCATGGGTATGCTTGCAGACAGGGCAAGGCCGTTTGTGTTGGTGAGTGTGTTGTATAAAGGCCCTGTCACTTCTCTCTTGTATCTACTGGGTAGCTGAAGCAAAGGGATGATGAAAGGAGGAGGTTGAATGTGGGCAGCAGGTGAAGAGGGTGGAGTATGTGACAAAAATTAGGAACTGGGAGTGTGAAATGAGCTTTTTTGTTGCCGTCTAACCATTTTTTTTCTCAGGTGTATTATTGTGTGGCTACTGAGTTTTCTACTAGGTTGTTTGGGTGCATAGAGTAGGAGCCAGCATTATGGTGTAGTGGGTTAAGCCACCACTTGGAACATCAGCATCCCATATCCAAGCGCTGGAATCCCAGCTTCTCCACTGCCCATCCAGCGACCTACTAATGCATCTGAGAACACAATAGAAGATTGCCCAAGTCCTTGGGCCTTTACCACCTGTGTGAGAGACCAGGATGGAGTTCATATCTTCTGGCTTCAGCCTAGCCCACAGACTTTTACAGACTATTACAGACTTTTGGAGAGTGAACCAGCTATTGGAAGCTATCTCTGTAGCTCTCACTTTCCATTCCTGCATCTCTCCCCACTTCCTTCTACCTCCTTGTCTCTTTCTCTGTTACTCTGCCTTTCAAGTAAATAAATCTTTTTTAAAGTAGGGAAATACATAATAAACAAGGAATAAATACCTAAATGGACCTGTGACATTCTTTAATGCTTTTTAATAGACTTCAAAGACTCTAGATGATAAGAAATGTGTGTTTAGCCTAGTAGTTAAAATGACCACGTCCCACATTACAGCATCTCGCTTTAATTCCTGGCTCTGGCTCCTGACTCCAGCTTCCTGCTAATGCAGACCCAGGGAAGCAGTGGTGTTGGCTCAGGTTTTTGAGTCCCTGCCAACCATGTGAAAGACCTGGATTGAGTTCCAGGCTCCTGGTTTTGACTCCATCCCAGTGCTAGCCATTGGGGGGGTGTTTGGGGAGTGAGACAGTGTATGTGAGTATCTGTTTCTCTCTCTCTCTCTCTCTCTCTCTCTCTCTCTATATATATATATATATATATATATATATATATTATATATCTCCTTTTCTCCCCCTCCCCACTCCACCATCTTCCTATCTCAGCTTTCAGCTAACAACTTAAAAAGAATCTAAATAATAAATCTAAATAATAAATTACCATCTCCCTAATAAACTTTGAATAACTAAGGCAGTTGAAAAGTCATCTACTTCCTTAGGTTTTTGGCATTTTAATTTTGTTGAGTATCCTAGGAAGAAGTGGTTTTTAAAGTTGGTTGAAACATTGTGATGAATCTCAAAGCACTTTAGTTACTCTGAGACATGGTACCAATCCAGGATCTGAGTCCTCTGTGTTTAGTTTGTTGAGTCTTGGTCATGGGTGCATAATGGATTTTGTTCATTGTTTTTCCTCTGAATCTTTTGACTTAATTATGTGACTTTCATCCTTTATTTCATTATTAATGAATTATATTAAATTAGTTCAATTTTGAATGTTAAATAAGCCTTAAAGGATGCTGAGCTAAATTCTACTCGATAATTGTGAATATATCTTTATATTTAGTTTGCTAATATTTTGTCTAGAATTTTTGTGTCACTGTTTATGAAACATGTTCTGAAGTTTTCTAATTCTATAATTTAATAAATCTTTAGCCTCCTTAAATATTATAATCTACAGATAGACAGGATCTCAGCTCTGAGTTTTTAAATCTAGCCTACAAGTCACAAAAATCCTATTTTAAAAATAATTTATCTACTTTGAAAGAGAGAGAGAGATCTTTCATCCACTGGTGCAGACAAATGTCTGCAACTGCTCAGGTTAGTCCAGGCTGAAGCCAGGAGCTAGGAACTCCTCCAGGTCTCCCCTGTGGTGGCAGGGGTGCAGGCACATTGGTAAGAAGGTGGATTGGAAGTGTTGAATAGCCAATACTTAGAATGATGCTCCAATAAGGGGCGTGGGCATCCCAAGTGGCAGCCTAACCAGCTGTGTCACAAATACCTGCCCCAGTAATCCTCCATTAGGGATCCCCTAGCTGTTTGTATCTGAACCACCCAGGTGTTACTTAAAATAAATCTGTTGAACCCATTCCCCAGAGGGTTTTTTTTTTAATTTATTTATTTGAGAGGGAGAGTTACAGAGACAAGGAGGAGAGACAGAGAGATCTTCTGTTCATTGGTTCACTCTCCAAGTGGCCACAATAGCTAGAGCTGGGCCAGGCCAAAGCCAGGAGCCCAGAGCTTATTCCAGGTCTCCCATGTGGGTGCAGTGGCCCAAGGACTTACACCATCCTCCGCTGCCTTCCCGGGCACATTAGCAAGGAGCTGGATCCTATGTGGAGCTGCTGGGACTCAAGCTGGTACCTCTTTGGGATGCTGGCACTGATGACAATGGCTTAACCCGCAATGCCACACACTGGCCCCTCCCCAAAGATTCTGATCAGCTAGATCCCGTAGTGGTTATGATGCCCACTCACGTTCCAGAATCTTTTACCACAAATGCCTGCCAAGTGGTTCTTTATCAGCTGTACTCTGTCAGCTTAATATTGAATTGTGCTTTTGGACTTTAAAGTCTACATGAGTGACAGAGGCCCGCGCATTCTGGCCATCCTCCACTGCTTTCCAGGGGCATTAGCAGGGAGCTGGATCACAAGTGGTGCAGCTGGGACTTGAACCTGTGCCCACCTGGGATGCCGGCATTGTAGGTGTCAGTTTAACCCACTCTGTCATAATTCTCACCCCTGCACTCCCATTCTTAAACACAGTACTAAATATCAATATATAAATATACACATTAATACCTGATAATTACCAACATGAAATGTGTGACTTGTGTGTGGTATAATATAAACATTTAAATCCATGCAGTTATTTGGATGTTAATTTACATAAATCCCTTGTGAAAAGCTTAGAGGATAAAATCATTCACATTATCAAAAAGTTCTTATATTAAAGAATCATCTTGGGCCGGCGCCGTGGCTCAATAGGCTAATCCTCCACCTTGCGGCGCCGGCACACCGGGTTCTAGTCCCGGTCGGGGCGCCGGATTCTGTCCCGGTTGCCCCTCTTCCAGGCCAGCTCTCTGCTGTGGCCCAGGAGTGCAGTGGAGGATGGCCCAAGTGCTTGGGCCCTGCACCCCATGGGAGACCAGGAAAAGCACCTGGATCCTGGCTCCTGCCATCGGATCAGCGCGGTGCGCCGGCTGCAGCGGCGGCCATTGGAGGGTGAACCAACGGCAAAGGAAGACCTTTCTCTCTCTCTCTCTCTCACTGTCCACTCTGCCTGTCAAAAAAAAATAAATAAATAAAATAAAAATAAAAATAAAAATAAAAAAATAAAGAATCATCTTAAGGACGCGAGTTGAGCCTACCAGTTAAGATTCCTGTTAGGATGCCCACGTCCCATATCAGAGAACATGACTTGAAGTCAGCACACTGGCTCCTTATCCAGCTTCCTGCTGCTGCAGACCCTGGGAGGCAGTGCTAATGGCTCAGCTAGCTGAGACCTTGACTGAATCCCCAGGCCACAGCCGCAGGCCACTGTGGACACTGAGGAGATGAACTGGTGAATGGGAGCTCTCTCTGTCTATCTCTGAAATAAGTAAATAAAAAAATAAAACATTTTTAAAGAGGAATTTCAGTATCATTTGAATCAATATCTTCTGACATTTATTTATAGATTGATAACCACATAGAAAATAAAAGTTGGAGTGTTTCAATGAACTGATGATTAGGTATCAGTTAGAAATTAGGATAAAACCTGAAATAATATTTACACACAGCACACTTACATGAACGATTTCCAGATTTTCACTTGACCAGAGGAAAAGCTAGAATTATATGACTGACAGGTTCAATACTGGAAACCCAGCACCGCTAGACCCGAGTTTACTGATATTAAGCCATCCATTTCATCCAACCTTGCCTGGTTCAGTAACTCTATGCAGGTATGTGATTTGAAGGCACAAACACACAGATACAGACTTTTCTTCCCTCTGTGATTCTGGTAAGAATAGAGGTGCCTTGACCACAGCCAATAGCAAAACTGCGCAACTACAATGAAATTCCTGTTGATCATTGCTCTTAGCCTCCTTCCGCCTTTCCCTCATATCTCAGTCACACTGTTTCCCACGAAAAGTAGTAGAGCAAGACAACACTAAGCTATATCTGGGCTGGCAGTAAGTGTCATTGAAAAGGACTCAGTCTGATGTTAGGGACAGTGTGCATTCTCTCAGGAGCACCCAGCACCATTGATCAGTCCTTAGGCTGACCCACAAGCTTCCAGGAAATAAGACAGGTGACCTTGGCTACTGTGGGAGTTGACTCATTTCTCGTCGTCCACTCATTTCTTACTCCTCCAGTTGGATTGTTTCTGTTCAAGAGTTGAGCTCAAGTGGAGAAGCAGTGTTATGTTGGGTTAATCCCGGCTTTGATGTACAAGATATAATTTGAATTATGCAGACATGTAAATCATCTTACATAGACAGTTTTTCCCAGTTGCAACTTCCTGGCAGATCTTTCAGCATGGAGCTTCTCATTAGAGTTGCTGCCGCGTTGTGATTGAACGGAGATCTGAGTATTGGGCCCCGCCTGGTCTACACTTGCATTGCTCTTTCATCCCACAGGGCTCAAGGGCATGTCTGTTGCTCAGAGGTGACTTTCATTCCCTTTTTTTTTTTTTTTTTTTTTTTTAAGATTTATTTGAAAGGCAGAATTGTAGAGAGGTAGAGGCAAAGGCATGGAGAAAGAAAGATCTTCCATCTGCTGGTTCACTCTGCAAATGGTCACAATGGTCAGAGTTGGGCAGATCTGAAGCCGGGAAGCAGGAGCCTCTTTCGGGTCTCCCATGTGGATGCAGGGGCCCAAGGACTTGGACCATCTTATACTGCTTTCCCAGGCCACAGCAGAGAGCTGGATCGGAAGTGGAGCAGCTGGGACTCAAACCCATGGCCGTATGTGATGCCGACACAGCAGGCGACAGCTTTACCTGCTACGCCACAGCTCCAGCCCCTCCTTTTCTTTTGTCACTCTGAAGTCGTTATGTTGCACATAAAATTTAACCTATAATCACAGTAATTCCCATGAAAACAATTCTATTTACTCACTGTCTTTATTTATGCATATATATACATATACATATCACAGTCCTTTCAATTTAGTAAGCAGAAGAATCTGAGCAGGTATGGCAATGACTTAGCCTAGCCACAATTTATAATTACTGATGGGGATGTTGTCCACATCTTTAATGCATTGTTGCAGACCCATTTGATATATTCATTCCACTGTTGATCAACAGGATTTTCATTTGCATAGCTCTGTTACCATTTTAGTGTCATCAAATATTGTCTCTTTTTTAGAGTCTCATTGATTTTACTTGTTTATCAGCTTGTTACTATCCTGGCTTCTGTCAGTGGGTACCTTCTTTTTATTTTTTTAAGAAAGCTTTTATTTAATAAATATAAATTTCATAGGTACAGCTTTTGAGTTATAGTGGTTCTTTCCCCCATACCTGCCCTCCCACCCCCAGACCATCCCACCTCCTACTCCCTCTTCCATCCCATTCTTCATTAAGATTCATTTTTAATTATCTTTATATGCAAAAGAGCAACTCTATACTAAGTAAAGATTTCAACAGTTTGCACCCACACAGACACACAAAGTATAAAGTACTGTTTGAGTACTAGTTTTACTGTTAATTCTCATAGTACAAATCATTAAGGGCAGAAGTCCTACATGTGGAGCAAGTGCACAGTGACTCCTGTTGTTGACTTAACAATTGACACTCTTATTTATGACATAAGTAATCACCTGACCATCTTGTCATGAGCTGCCAAGGCTATGGAAGCCTCTTGAATCCACAAACTCTAACATTATTTAGACAGGGCCATAACTGAAGTGGAAGTTCTCTCCTCCCTTCAGAGAAAGGTATCTCTTTCTTTGATGGCCCCTTCTTTCCACTGGGATCTCACTCACAGAGACCTTCATGTAGGTCATTTTTTTGCCACAGTCCTGGCTTTCTATGCTTGAAATGCTCTCATGGGCTTTTTAAAAGCCAGACTCCGAATGCCTTAAGGGCTTTTTCTGAGGCCAGAGTGCTGATTAGTACATTTGTCATTCTATGAGTCTGCTGTGTGGCCTGCTTCCCATGTTGGATTATTTTCTCCTTTTTAATTCTATCTATTATTAGTACCAGACACTTGGTCTTATTTATATGATCCCTTTGACACTTATTCCCATCTTTATGATCACTTATACACTTAAAATAATTGCTTTAACTAGTAAGATGGCATTGATACCTGCAAACTTAATGGGATTTGGAGTCCTATGGCAAGTTTTTAGCTTTACCCTTAGGTGTAAGTCTGAGGGAACGTGTGCCGAACTCTACATCTCCTCCCTCTCTTATTCCGTATTATTTTAACAGGTATTAATTTTCAGTTGGATTTAAGCACCTAAGAAGAATTATGTGTTAAGTAGAGTTCAACCATTGGTATTAAATAAAAAAAGAAAATAGTAAGCTGTTCCTTGACCATCAGTACAAGGTCTGATCAAGTCACTGCTTCTCATAGTGTCAGTTTCACTTCTACATGTTTCCTTTTAGGAGCTCAGTTCGTTGTCGCAGGTCAGGGAGAACATATGATATTTGTCCTTTTGGGACTGGCTTATTTCATTCAGTATGCTGTTTTTCAGATTCCTCCATTTTGTTGCAAATGACTGGATTTCATTATTTTTTACTGTTGTGTAGTATTCCATGGAGTACATATCCCATAATTTCTTTATCCAGTCTTCTGTTGATGGGCATTTAGGTTGATTCCATTTCTTAGCTATTGTGATTTGAGCTGCAATAAACATTGAGGTGTAGATCGTTCTTTTATTTGCGGATTTAGTTTCCCTTGGATAAATTGGGATGGCTGGGTTTATGGTAGGGCTATATTCAGATTTCTGAGGTATCTTCAAACTGTCATCTTTTTTTTTAAACATTTATTTATTTGAATGTCGGAATTACATACAGAGAGAAGGAGCAGCAGGGAGAGGGAGAGAGAGGTCTTCCGTCAGCTGGTTCACTCCCCAAATGGCTGCAATGGCCGTAGCTGTGCTGATCCAGAGCCAGGAGCCAGGAGCTTCTTCTGAGTCTTCCACGTAGGTGCCAGGGCCCAAGGACTTGGGTCATCTTTTACTGCTTTCCCAGGCCATAGCAGAGAGCTGGATCAGAAACAGAGCAGCCAGGACTAGAACCGGCGCCCACATGGGATGCTGGCGCTTCAGGCCAGGGCTTTAACCCACTGTGCCACAGCGTCGGCCCCATGCCTGTAAGTTTTTAAAAATTTATTTAGTAGAAAGAGAGAAAGAGAGGGGTATGGTCCCTCCCCACATTCCCACATAAGTCGGGAATGGGACTGAAAGCAGAAGCCAGTAGCTTTGTTTAAATCTCTCAAGTGGGAGGCAGGAACCCTACTGCTTGAACCACCGTGTGCTGTTTCCTCCCAGGTACGCATTACCAGGAAGCTGGAATCAGCAACAGAGCTGAGAATAGCTCACTGTCATAGGACATGCAGATCTCCTAGTGGCATCGTAACCACTGTGCCAAAACTGGCCCCTGATAATAGGCTTTCATTGACTATATATCAGTTGCTTGTAAGTCCCGAGGCCGGCACTGAAGAAAACCAGGCACGAGAGAAAGGAATGTTTTCTCTATTGTAACAATGCAACGAATTAGGATTAGCAGCAGATACAAACTTTTTACTTTTGAATTTTGAAAAACTTAATTTATTTGCAGAAGCCCTGAGCTAGAACTCCATTTGGGTCTCCCATACGAGTGGCAGGAGTGCTTGGGCCATCATCTCCTGTCTGCCATGGGCATTAGCAGGAAGATGACCCAAAACCCGAGTAGCCAGGACTGAAACCAGCACTCCAGTAGGGGATGCCAGCATCCCAACCAGCAGCTGAATACACTTCACCACAATGCCCACCCTGGACATGTATTTATTTAACCCAAATAATTAGAGGATGGTGGAGAATCTCCCAAGTATTTTCACAAACGTTTTTTGTACACTCGTAAGATGGTTGGTTGTGGGTAGACATTTGATGCATCAGTTAGGTGCCTGTGGGACACCTGCATCCTGTATCAAAGTGCCTGTGTTGGAGTCCTGACTCTGCTCTGAATTCCAGCTTCCTACTAAGCTGCGCCCTGGGCTGCAGCAGGTGATGGCTCAAATATTTGGATCCCTCCCACCCACATGGAAGACCCAGATTGAATTCTAAGTTGCTGGCCTTGGCCTGACCCAGCCTTGGCTTCTGCAGCCATTTGGGAAGTGAATTAGTGGATCAGAGATACCTTTCTGTCTCTTTGCCATTTAAATGAAAAAAATACATTTTTTTAAGACTGAACTTTAAAAGATAAGAGTGATCATTTGAATCTTTAGTAAAAACCTTGTGTAAAGTACAAGACAAAAATGGACTTGTGCCACATGAAGGGGCAGAGAATTAATTAAGTCTGTTAAAAAGTGTGGTAGTGTTTTATTAGCCTGAACTTGAGGGTCAGGATGCTATAATGGCACATACTCACCTGTTACAGTGGGATCGTTTCCTGGAGTGACATTTCCACTGAGATTGAAAGGTCTGTGTTATTTAGGAGGAGGTGTGGGTGCGTCTTAGTTTGCCACATCCAAGTATACAGCCTTGGAGGCTGAAACAGCAGGCATTTATTTGCTCACTGTTGTGAAGGCTGGAAGTCAAGATCAAGGTCCCAGCAGGGTTGGTGTCTGGGAAGCCTGTCTTCCTGGTGTGTTGATGGCCAGCTTCTTGCTGCATGTTCACAAGGCTTTTGCACCCAAGGGAGAGGTCTGTGACGCCTTTCCTCCATCCTTTAATGACAGCACTCATTTGTATTGGAGATTAGGGTCCTGCCCTGAGGACCTCATCTAACCTTAATTCCCTCCTTCAAGGCCTCATCTCCAACAGTCACATTGAAGGTTAGGGCTTCACCATATGAATTTGGAGGGATACAATTCAGTCCAAAGTTGGTGGTGGCTGGGTGATGAGAGTTCCTTGGATGGAGGCAGTGCTGCAGTGAGGCTGATCAAGATAGGGGAGAGGGGGAGCCTGGATGGTGTCTGTGATGTGAGCCTGGGGTGCAGAGTCTGAGGGGGTTGTGGAAGAAGGTGGGAACCCAAGAGAGCTCTGCTGTGGTCAGGACGTCTTTGGAGTTTTGCTTCAAAACTTTGATATAGTGTCATAGCTTTGGATCCAGAGCAGAATGTAGAAAACTTGAAATCCTCATTTTGAGCCTTGGTTTCTCCGATGTGAAAGTGGAAGTGATAGTTCTTAACTTCCTGGGTTGTTGCACTACGCGAGATAAGGGTTGTAGATCATCACCGGAGCCAAAAGCAATGGGTAGTAGAAGGTAACTTTTTCAGTCTTGCACTAAGACTGTTGGGTTTTCTCTGCCTCCACAGGAAATGGGGTGCTCACTCCCCCAGGAGTGTGACAGCATCCCACTCTCCTCCATGGGTAACTGGGCTCTCTTCCAACACCTCTCATTTTAGAATTCTTACTCAGCTGTTTAACCATCTCTTTGTAACTGATAAGTACAAGTGGTACACATTATGGGGGCTATGAGATGTCTCCCTTGGTGTAGATGTTACAATATTCAAGTCGTATTCAGAACATAGCTATGACCTTAAAGATGTATCATCTCTTCTTGATGAAAACATTGACACCTGTAGCTTTAACAAATATATGCAGTCCATTGTTGTTATCTGTAGGCACTCTGCTGTGCAGTGGAGCGCCAGCCCGTCTTTCTCCTGACTGTAACTTAGCACCTGTTTGTCAGTGGGTATCCTTCCCTGACCCGTGTTACTCTTCCTAGCCTTGGGTAACTTCTGTGAGACAAACGTTTGATTCCACATATCAGTAAGATCATGTGGTATCTATGCTTCTCTGCCTAGCTTATTTCACTTAGTATAATGCCCTCCAGCTCTGACAAAACTGCACCTGCTTTTAGGGCTGAGGAGTATTCTATGTGTGGGCACTGCATGTTCTTTATCTGTGCATCTGTTGATAGACAGCTGTGGTGAGTACTGCTGCACTCAACATGGGAGTTAGATGTCTCTGACAAATTGATTTCAGTGCCTTTGGATAGCAACCTCGTCGTGGGAGTGCTGGATCATATACATATGCAATGGCTGCATAACCTTTTTTAAAAAAACTGACTGTATTAGAACAGTCATCACACTGATTTCTCTCTTCTCTCTCTCTCTCTCTCTCTCTGTGTGTGTGTGTGTGTGTGTGTGTTTTAAAGTTACATTTTGACAAATGTTCTTCTGTTACTCCCAGTCGTCTTACTAATGTACCTGCCTGGGCATCCTGATTCCCAAGCCTTCGAATACTGCTGGGCTTCTCTCTGCTTTTCAGGCCAAATCATAGACTAAGAGTGTTTTCTTAGCTCCCGGAGCTCTTTCTGCTGTTGTTTGAATAACCTCTGAAATCCTCACCTTCCTATAAAGTGATATCTGACTGACCCAGAAAGTAGTGATTTTTGCTGAGATATGTCTCTTTATTTTCCATCACTCCCGAGTCTTAACCTTCTGTGTGGAATAAAGAAAAACCATGTATTTACTTATTTGTGAGGTAGGGCCTAGGAAGTAGAAAAAAAACCTTTTTAAACTTTTTGACACATCAGCATTTCAACTTCAAAGTCACTGTGGTTTCTTGAGAAGTTACATACTTTTACTTTTGGGAGTTTTTAAAAAGCCCCTTTCACTTCTTCATGGTTCTAAATAGTCCAGGAAGCTGGTAGAGAAGAGTAAGAAGTCAATCAATGAGAATGTTCATAAGGAAGTGAGACTTACTGAAGCGATTCCCCAGGTGTTGGCTTCGTATTTTCTCGACTTACACGGGAAAATGTTGCTGTGTTTAATCTGAAGTCTGACCTGTCATCACAGAATTTTGTTCATAATGGTTTGAATAATATTGGAGGATTAAGACAAATGAACCAATAAATAATGATTGCGGAGACTAGAAATAGACATAATCACCAAGCTCCCTGCCTAGAACGATCTTCTGTTAAACTGGAAGCTGTATGAATATTTTCAATAAAATCGCCAGCTTCTTTCATGAAAAGATAATCGATACAAGTAACCATTTAAGGATGTAGGCGACTAAGCTGCATCCAAGTACTTGAAGTCCTTTCAAGACAGGAGTTGACAGTGCTTAAATTTCAGAAAATAAATTGTTAGCATACATAAGCAGCTTTGCTGCCAGCACTGGAAAACCCGTATTTATAATTTACTTCTTTGATAACAATAAAAATGTTATTTCAAGGTTTATCCAGACTTTTCAAGAAACAGATTAAATGTATGGGAATTAGTCTGTTTTCCCTCTGTGTTCTCTCTACTACCACCTAGTGGAATAAATAGAGATTGACCTGTCAAAATCACAAAAAGATGAAAATGGTTAAATTTATCTCCGGGAAAAATTTCCATGATAGTGAGTTTTGTCACTAATTTTAGTAAAATGGAGGTTGCATAAATGCATGGATTCCAAGGGAGAAAAGTCTCAAATGCTCATATGATAGCCAATAAAATGCTATTAGCTTGTCCACAGTGAATGGAAGTGAAGTAAATTACCGAGACAAATCCCAGCCCATCGTACCTCTCAATTGTGTTGAAAAGCCTTTTTTTTCCTCCTTAAGATTTATTTATTTGAAAGGCAGAATTACACAGAGAGAAGGAGAGAAAGATTTTTCATCCTTTGTTTTTCACTTCTCAGATGACCATAACAGCCAGGGCTGAGTCAGGATAGCAGAGGGTAGCAGGGACAGCACATGAATAGCAGGGGCCCAAGCCCGTGGGCCATCTCCTGCTGCCTTTCCAGGCGCATTAGCAGGGAACTGGATCGTAAGTGGAGCAGCTAAAGTCAAACAGGTGCCCGTAAGAGATGGCAGCGTTGCAGATGGTGGTTTAACCTGCTGAATCAGAACTCTGCCCTAAAAAGTCTTTTTTAACTCTTCCTTACACTGATTTTTTAAAAAAATATATAACCCTAACTTTCAAAACCCCCATGAAATGAAAGTACTATCATTACATTTTTTTAAGGATTTATTTATTTATTTGAAAGAAGGAAAGACGGAGAGAGGCAGAATCTTCCATCTCCTTGTTTACTCTCCAGATGGCCACAACAGCCAGAGGTAGGCCAAGCCAATGCCAGCAGCTTCATCTGGGTCTCCTATGTGGGTGCAGTGTCCCAAGCACTTGGGCCATCCTCTGCTGCTCTCCCAGGAGCAGTGGCAAAGAGCTGGATTGGAAGTGGAGCAGCCGACATTGGAATAAAGGCAGTCAGCCAAGTGGGATACCAATATTACAGGCACTGCTTGACCTACTATGCCACAGGGCCCAGCTTCTCACTGAACTTTCTTCATGATAGGTGCACAGAAACTCAGAGGTGAGCTAGCCAAGTGTTTTCAGAGCTGGGGGACCCGGCGGTGTTGTGTATTATTGCTAAGGGGATTGCTTCCCTAAGCAGTGATATCAAGAGACACCAATGAAGCTTGAAAGCTTCCTGTCCTTGACTCCATCTTCAGTCCTCATAAAGGAACAAACACAAATGAGCAAAGAAACAGAAGCGTCTGTTGCCTGTGGACTGATGACTGCCTGTTGGTGGTCGCTGTGCTGTGTGCCAACCCGCGGGCATGCTTTTCAAATGACGCCATGCACACGTTCTTTCCTTTCTGATTCTGCATGATCTGGGTGTTGTTCATAGTGGGCAGGGGGACCGAGAGGCACTGGGCAGGAGGGAGAGCTGCAATGGAAATTCAGAAACAAATGTGAAGTTCACTTCCAGTGAGTTTCGGCAAACAGTGCAGACCCAGGATCAGCTGCAGTTGTGTCTTCGGTTCCTTTACCTGGTTCTCTGTATGACAGATCGCTACCCATCTCCAGGCAGACTGGTTTGTATCCCGAGACCTGAACTGAATACTCCTGACTTGCTTTCTTGTTGCCCGTGACCTTCTTCCCCTTTAAAATACATCTCTCTCAAAACTTTTGTCTCAGTTTTCTTCTTTAGTAAGCCAGTGACTCCAACTCCTTAGAACTGCTGCTGTGTTAGAGGGTGGTTTTGTGTGATTTTTGCATTGCTTGTGATTTTTCGGTATTTGTGGGCAAGGCCGTCTTCAGCCTTTGTTATGCATGATACAGGTGCCTGAGTTTGTCCCATCTTTCTGATGTATTTATGCTGTCTGTGTCTTTGTTTTAATTTGAGAGACAGAGAAAGAGCTCCCATCTGCTAGTTCACTCTCCGAATGCTTGCAAGCGCCTAGAATGGGCTCAGGCTGGCAGTGGGAGGCAGGAACTCCATCGAGGTCTCCCATGTGGGCAGCAGGAACCCAACAACCTGAGCTGCATCAGCAGAAAGCCAGAGTCAAGACCAGAGAACTCTAGCACTGTGATCCGGGGTGCAGGCTTTTTTTTTTTTTTTTTTTTTTTTTTTGACAGAGTGGACAGTGAGAAAGAGAGAAAGGTCTTCCTTTTGCTGTTGGTTCACCCTCCAATGGCCGCCGTGGCTGGCGCACTGCACTGATCCGATGGCAGGAGCCAGGTACTTGTCCTGGTCTCCCATGGGGTGCAGGGCCCAAGCACTTGGGCCATCCTCCACTGCACTCCCTGGCCACAGCAGAGAGCTGGCCTGGAAGAGGGGCAACCGGGACAGAATCCGGCGCCCCGACCGGGACTAGAACCTGGTGTGCCGGTGCCGCAAGGCAGAGGATTAGCCTAGTGAGCCGCGGCGCCGGCCCGGGGTGCAGGCATCTTAACCATTAGGCTTAACACCTGCCGCCTGTCTGCTATCTTAATGTCCAGCCGAAACTCGCTCGCTCTTGCTGTGCCCCACCCAACACAGTCAGGTGTAGTAATGGCACACTCCTCTAGTCTACCACTTCTGGAGGACTTGGCTTGTCCGAAACAGCTAGGCTTTGAAACAGAGGGGCCCATTAGAGATGCAAAGAATATGTTCAGCCTTCAAGGACTAAGATCTGAGTTCTTCCCTTTCTTAATTCCCAGCTGATACCACCTTACAAAGTGTTACAGCTGGTTGTTCAAATTATGTTTTTCCAGGTAGATGTTTGGTGCAACAGTTAAAACTCACTTGAGATACCCACATTCCATATTGGAACGCCTGGATTCAAGTTCTAGCTGTTTTAATTTCAGTTTCCTTCTAATGTGTGCCCTGGGGGTAATGGTTGATGGCTCAAGTAGTTGGGTCCCTACCACCCTTGTGGGAAAAATGGACTAAGTTCCCTCCTCCTGTCTTCCCCCTGACCCGGGCTTGACTATTGCTGCCTTTGGGGGGATTGAGCCAGTTTGCTGTTTCTCTGCTTTTCGAATACATACATACATACATACATATGTAATAAATAAACTTTTATGTCTGTTGCTTCTTTAAAGTCCTAGAACAACAAAAACCTGACAAGTTCACTTTTCATCTCAAAGCCTAACTCAGAAAGCTAAGCAAATTGACCGTGAAGTTCTCTGTTTTTCAGTGTTGTCTTCTTAAAAGACCGTCAGGCTTTGTGTAACTCAATTTGAATTGATGGCCCTTTCTGGGAGGTAGTTGCAGACCTACTGTCCACTTTAAAGACCGGTGTCTGCACTCTGAGTGACAACGGTGTGTGCTCTTATCTTATTGCAGGCTTCTCTTGGAGTCAAGAAGCCTACGAAAGCCCTGCTCTTTGTGATCTTGAGCCCAGTGGGACCTTATTTTTCAAGTGGTGCCTTCAATCCAGTGTCCCTGTGGGCCAACCCAAAGTATGTAAGAGCCTGGGAAGGGGGAACTGGAGCCTACAAGATGGGAGGGTAAGTAACTCTGTTCCTCTGCCTGACCACGTAGTTACTGTCCTTGAACTTGATTGTGAAGACATATAATGATAGACTTGAATGCTGCTTTCTGTTTCATGTTCAGTTTCCAGTGTTTTTATTTATTTTTAAATTTTTGACAGGCAGAGTTAGACAGTGAGAGAGACAGAGAGAAAGGTCTTCCTTCCGTTGGTTCACCCCCCACAAATGGCTGCTATGGCCGGCGCTGCGCTGATCTGAAGCCAAGAGCCAGGTTCTTCCTCCTGGTCTCCCACGCGGGTGCAGGGCCCAAGCACTTGGGCCATCCTCCACTGCCTTCCTGGGCCACAGCAGAGAGCTGGCCTGGAAGAGGGGCAACCAGAACAGAATCCGGCACCCCAACCAGGACTAGAACCCGGTGTGCCGGTGCCGCAGGTGGAGGATTAGCCTAGTGAGCCGTGGCGCCCACCAAGTTTTCAGTGTTTTTAACATGTTAGTTACTTAAAAGCATAACTAGGGGACCTTTATTAGGGTGAAGCAGGTAATACAATTCCCAGGTGAGAACGAAAGTAAAGCAGGAATCAGAGGAGTGCTTGGAGTGAGCCAGCCCTGGACCCTGGGCCTCTGGGACTGGAGGCTGCTGGTTGGTGCTAGAGGGCATCTGGTCCTGGGGTTGAGGCTGTCAGCTGGCTCCACAGCGTCTTCCCCATAGACGCCTGCTCTGCTCAAGGGCTGTCTTCATTGTCATGGATCATGGCCACACCTGCTGCCAGCTGGCTGAGGGACAGCTTGGCTCTGTCAGGCTGGTCTCGTAGGCCATATGTAGCTGGCAAGAAATAAAAGAGCGTTTGAAAGGTGTTAGACAGTCTCAGGGTGGACTTGGCCGTGATTTAGGAATTCCCCAGTGGGTGAACCAGACTAACTGGATTGGCCATTCTGGGCTCCTCCTCTGTCTGTCTCACTGGTGATGGGCATCATGTACCCAGGGCAGTGACAGTCCCGCAAGGTGACTCAGGGACAATCTCCTGGGCCCTCGTACTGCATCTGGATGTAGGAAGTTCTGAACATATTCCTCTGGAAGATAGTGAAGCTGGCATTGGCCTCTCTGTGGCCTTCCTGTCCTAGCTCAGAACACTGTTTCCTCTGCCCCAGGCAAGCAGGTGGAAGAAAAAGCATTACTCTCTTGATTGCTTTTTCTCACGTGTTCAGACTTCTGCACTGAGTTGTGCGTACGCTCTGTTTTCTACCATGTGAACTATGTTAAGACTCTTTAGGGTGCACATTACAAGAAAACAGCCATCTTGAAAGCTAGTAAGGATGAAGGTTCCTTTTCATAAATCTTGCTTTCTAGCTACCCCTGTCTGCTCAGGGAAAAGATAACATAGGGACAGAGAAATTGCAGAGAAATCTTGATTGACTTACATTTGAGCAGGTTGTAATTAATTATAAAGATGAGATGATGCAGTTTCACAGAAGACACAATCACTGGAGGCCAGCTAGGAATTAGTATTTACTGAGGGGCAGGCATTTGGTGCAGTAGTTCAGCCATTGGGATGCCTGCATCCCGTATGGAATGCCTGTGTTCAAGTCCTGGCTCTCTCCATTCCAGTTTCTTGTTAACATACACCTTGGGAGACAGCAGATGATGGCTCAAGTTGTTGGGTCTTTGTAACCTACATGGGAGACCTGGGTTGATTTTGGGCTTCTGACTTCATACTGGCTCAGCTATGGCTTTAGTGGGTACTTAGTGAATGGACCAGCAGATATCATGTGCATCTTTCTCTCTCCCCTCCTCCACCTGTCTTCTCTCTCCCCTTATCCCCTCTCCTTCTCCCTGTGCCTTTCAAATAAAATGAAAACATAAAAAATTAATATTTTCTGTACATCATAGAGTGAACCCTACTATACACTATGGAGTTGTGTACCACATCTTAATTCAAGATGTTGATAATAGGCACAATTGGGAGGGTAGTGAGGAAGAACTTTGAGAATTCTTTGTAGCTTTTGCTCAATTTTTCTGTAAATTGTAAAGTACTCCAAAAACAGAGTGTATTATGAGAAAAACGATCACTCTGACTCTACTCTCAGGTGGACCATGATCAACATAAGATGACTTGAAATCTTGCAGGTGAGGAAGAGACTAGAAAAAGGCAATATTAGAGCTTACAAATAAAAGCAAAAATGGCAAAAGGGAAGATAGTGACAAAAATCTGCGTACCTTCCTTTCAGTTTTTCTGTGAATGTAAGTAATGTAGCCCAGCCTGTTGTTGCAGGAAGTTTTACGCTCCCTGCTCCAAAGCTTCCAGCTTGAAGGAAATACAGAGGAAACCAAAGACCCTGCATTCAGCTTCCTCCTATTTAGTTGGCAAAGACATTGGAAATCAACTTCAGATTAATGGATTAATAGTTGTTTAAATACAATTAAGCCAGTAACTGGCCTTCAAGCACTTTTTTTAGGCCCTTGTGGTCTACTGATTCTCATAAATTCAATAGCTTTTTTTTTTTTTTTTTTTTGACATATAGAGTTAGACAGTGAGAGAAAGACAGAGAGAAATGTCTTCCTTCCGCTGGTTCACCCCCCAAATGGCCGCTACGGTCGGAGCTACGCCGATCCGAAGCCAGGAGCCAGGTGCTTCCTCCTGGTCTGCCATGCGGGTGCAGGGCCCAAGCAGTTGGGTCATCCTCCGCTGTCTTCCCAGGCCACAGCAGAGAGCTGGACTGGAAGAGGGGCAACCGGGACTAGAACCCGGTGCCCATATGGGATGCCGGCACTGCAGGCGGAGGATTAACCAAGTGAGCCACGGCTCCAGCCCCCTCAATAGCTTTCTGATTTGCTTTCTGATTTCTGTCTGATTGAACCTGAGGAAGGGAGAGAAATATTTTTTCCATCTTTATTGTAAGATTATTCCACTGTTTTGAAACCAGGGAAGGTAGTATTACCCATTTATTTCTAAATATACACAGATGAGGAAGGCAATGCGTTGGCACCCACCTGAGAGAGAGTTCTAGCTTGAGCAGCTCCACCTCGACAACCAATTGAAATCATCCAAAAGCATCATGACACACTGATGCCTGGGTCGCAGCTAGAAATTCTGGTTTATTTGGTCTCTGGTTTAGATGGTCATCAGAGATTTTTAGTGTACATCTATACTTGAGAAGCTTTGGGCTAGGGAAGGTTTTTCATACTAGGAACATCTTTAGTTCCAGACAATTACTGCTTGCCTTTTTTTTTTTTTTAATTTTTGAAAGTCAGAGAGAGAGAGAGTCAAAGAGTTGATTCACTTGCCAATGGCTCCAGTGGCCAGGCCAAAGCCAGGAGCTTTGTCTGGATCTCCCATGTTGACACTGGGAGCCTCAGATCTCATCCTCCACTGCTTTCCCAGGCACATTAGGAGGGAGCTGGATCAGAAGTGGAACAGCCAGGACTTGAACCAGCACCCACATGGAATGCTGGCATCACAGGCAGTAGCTTAACTCCACTATACCACAACACTGGCCCTGACAATTTCTATTCCTTTCTCTCTCTCTCTCTCTCTCTCTCTAGTTTTTTCCCCCTTTGCACTCTCATTTTACACTTAAGAATGTAAGCTTTGAAGTCAGAATGACCTGGCTTAAAAACTTAACTGCTATAGCAGTGGACACTTTGTGTATATACTTGTCCAAACTCATAGGATATGCAGTACCAGGAATGAACCCTGATACAAGCCATGGACTTGTGATGGTAATGGTGTGTCCATGTTGCAAATGTACTGGTCTGCTGCAAGACATTGATGATAGGGTATGCTGGGGAGGGGGACAAGGAGTGTATGAGAAATTTCTGTGACTTGTCTGAATGTAAACCGCCTTTAAGAAAAAACAATCAGTCTTTAAAAGCCAATATCCACAAACACACACACACACACACACATAAAACCTGATTGCTTATCTGCTGGCAGTATCAGTTTTCTGATTTATAGAATCCTGGTACCAATACCTGCCTTCCTTGTGTAGATTGAGATAATTGAGATACCAAAGTGCTTAGGACGGGGCTCTCAACAAGCGAGTGGTCTGACGTCACTCTGTAGAGGCTAGGAAGCCAGGAGTTCTGGAGTCACACACCTACTATCTGTGTGATCTCGGACAGTGAAATCCTGTATTCCTTGAAGTCAAACTCCAAGGAGTATTCTAAGGTGATTCCAAGAAATGATATGGTTAAGTACGCAGTGTCCTGCTGGTGAGGCAGTAACTTCTCAACAGACATTGGTTGGTGAGGCTTTCTCACTGTTTCTTTTTAAAATGTATTGATTTTTAGTTGAAGAGCAGACACTGAGAGGAGAAGAGACAGAGGTACCTGGTTCATGTCCCAGGTACCTGCCATGGACAGGGCTGAATCAGTTCGAAGCCTGGAACTTAATCCGGGTCTCACATGTGCATGGCACTTGGTGAGTTACCACCTGCCGTCTTCCAGGGTGCACATTCACAAGAAGGTGGAATCGGGAGCTGAGCTGGCACTCAAACCTGCGCACTCTGACAGGGCATGCGCATGTCCTGAGCAGCGTCTTTAACTGCTGCACCAGTGCCTGCACTTGACTTCCTTAGTTCATCTCTTGGACTTTTGTTTATCTTAGAATACAGTTGGCTTTCTCACAGCAGAGTGTACTCTCTTGTTGGGGCATGTTTAATACTTCTGTTCTCCCAGGTATTTATTCTATTTTCAATTATCTTGCACATTTTCTAGGTAGGCAATTTTCCCACTTTTTCATTTTGTTCTTTCTCTGAGAACTTGTATTTCTCTTTTGAATATTGACTTAAATGGGAAGGAAAGCAACTGTATTACCAAAGTAGCAATTACTCTGTGGACATTAATAATGCAGTGTACACCTGAGAGAGAATTTTGAGAAAAAATTGCATTTGAGAAAAACACCATCTATGGAATATAATAATACACAAGTCAATCACTTAAACCCTAAACATAAAAAAGTACACGTTTTCCTTTCAGTGCACTGAGTGAACAGAGATCTTTAATTCTTTAATTTCTCTTCTTTGCTCCTACATGTAGCTTTATGATGCTGAGGAGCCATGGATTCAGTTCAGGCTCTTCTTCAGTAGTGTGCATGTGTTTCTTTCTAGAAACTTCCTTGTAAGTCTAGATGTCCACACTGGGAGAATCCTCAATTTTTTTAATAAAGAGCGCTGAATATAATAAGAGAAATTGTGTCTTTTCCGATGGAATAAGATCACACAGTTATACCTACAAGTCAGAGAAAAGTTAATTAAAGTAGTTATTTCTTAAAAAACTTATTTAGGATGACAGGCTTATGTAACCTGTTTTTTGTTGCATTTGCTGTATTTGTTTTTACAAACAGCATGATGTATCTAAAATGAAGCAAGTGTTTTTGTTTGCCAGGTGAGTTAAATAAGGCACAACTATGAACAGATTTGTTTAACTTTGCATGGACGAAATGTAGGTGCTCTTTGACTTAGTGATGGGTTGATGTCCTGACCGACCATAAATCAAAAAATGCATCAAATACAGCCAAGCTATGAAACATCATCACCCAGCAACGCAGCGCACTGTAGAGGATTTCTCATGAGGCTGGGATTCCTTGCCACTGCCCAGAACGAATCAGATCACATGTTGCTAGCCTGGGAAGAGATCCACAATCAGCATTCAAAGCATGGGCTTCCATTTAATACATACCACCTTTGCACCATCGTAAGCGGAACAAAATACCATTGTGTTGGGGATCATCTGTGGTAGAAGTGGAAGAACTGCCACCAGGCTTGCTACCCCCAAACCTGTGCTCTTTCTGCTGGACTCCTTGGTCATTTTTTTTTTTTTTGACAGTCACACATGAAATTTATTGAAAATGAGAAGCAAATAAGAGACAAATGAGAGGCAAGGTAACCGATTGGACCAGCCACTGATCGGGACCAGCACTCCTTACCAGAGTGTGGCCCCAACAATGAGTTACGTAGCTTTTTACAGTATTCTGTCCACTAGGGCTCACAATTTCAAACCGGACCCCTGGTATGCAGTGCACAATAAAGTGGAAAACCAGAATACGGTTGTAAGATAACAGTTAACAACAACAAACCCAATAACAGATCCAAGATACGGTTGTAAGATCACAATGAAGGACACATTTTGGTCAACCTAGTTCCTGGGAATTGGGCCCACATAGTTTCACAAGATGCACCCTTAGACATTAGCAAGCAATGCTAATATGTACAGAAACAAGAGATCTACAGTTAGCTTTTAGCCACACTCACTCCATTTTGATTCTGATTTTACATTTCCCCCTTCTCTAGGCACTAATCAAACCTTTGATTCATCTTATTCAGTACATTGTAAGGATTCATAATTTGCTTTCAAGACCATTAACTTCCCTGTGCTAATTCTTTGTCTACCATATCTAGTAACACAGTTCATAATGCACAGTCCTATACGCAGGGCTGGGAAAATCAGAATTACAGGTCCAGCCTGTGCTAATAGTAGAGTAGTAAGCCATGGTGAGCTGGCAAACCAATCCTGGAACCATCCATAGGTTTCTTGTCTAGTTATAGTTGCTTTTTTGTTTATCCTAAGAATACCTTAGGCCAATGATGTCCTAGTCTACAGTCAGCCACTTAGGACTCCTTCTGAAACAAAAGTTCAGGAAGCTGCCAGACAGTTCCCAAAGGTAACTGTGGACACCATTCCAAGGACAAGAAGCCCACTGGAGTGGAGGTCAGAAGACCTGGCTTTCCTATCTGGCTTGCTCATGATAACACGAGAGTCCTCAGAGAGTCAGATACCTAATTTGTTTATCAGTAAACAAGGAGCTGTTCTTTATGGTAAAATTGAAACAGGAGAGGGAGGGGCAAATACCAGTTGGAAGACAAGGGCTGGGAGGTGAAAGCCTGGAGATGGCCGTTCCCAAACTTGTGAGAGAATTTTTGATAAGACAGGGGGAGTGGAGCTGTTGATGTAAGAGTAGAGGCTATGATTACAAAGGAATGAGGCCCCAAAGTAGGCTAGACAAGGTCTAGAACAAAGGACAGAGTCATTATGAGAGGACCTAAGAAAGGTGCTATCTAAGCCAAATAGAAACTGACAGAAGGGGCCTGAAAATAATCAGGTGGGCTTTAAGGCCTTGTCAGTTATGAGGCCCAGACCTATCTATCTCTTCACATGGGATACATCCTAGGGGAGGTGTGAACCTCCTTGGGGAAGGCACCCTGTTGACTTACTTCCATTACCTAGCTGGCCTGGGAGGAGAGCTGGCCAGGTAAAAACAGGTGGCATCTCTAATAGGAAATTCACAGTTCTGCCTGCAGTGTTGCTGACCTTACTTGGCCGTCCCCTCCGAAGCTGTGGTTACTTTGGAAGCCAGGCCAAGTGAAGAGTTTTTCAGCTTGGAGCCAGCAAGATCCGTGGCTCTGACCTGGGCGTCCTTCAACTCCAGGGCAGGTCCATTTCCAGTGATCCAACTCTTGGCTGGCAGAGCTGCCAGGGCTCTTCATAAGCTGACTTCTGCTGAAGCCCTAGATTTCCACATCGAAAGCCACTGCAGTGGACTGGCCTGTTGGGTCTCCTTGAGGGCAGATCACTGTACAGAGCTGCCTATAATAGGCCTGCCACCTCTCTCTACATTGCTTCTATGCCTAGCTTTCTTTTCCTCCTGGTTTTTGTTAAAGCAGACCAGAGGATGCAAGTCAAGGGGGTGCTCAAGTCCCGTCTCTGATCTTCGTGGCCTAAACTAGAAGAAGTCTGTAGTCACAGGCAGGTCCTGGTAGTGGTTTATTCTGAGGTAGACAAAGCCCATGAGGAAAGCTATGTCCTCGCTTTAAAACTCTCTCCCTTCGGTCTGAAAGGGAGGTTTTGCCTATTTACTGTGCCTATGGTGAAGTAAATCTAGCTGTGAAATTATAATTTACGCTTTCCTTTTGGCTATGCTATTTTTTTATTTTTTATTTATTTTTTATTTGTCAGGTAGAGTCATAGACAGTGAGAGAGAGAGAGAGACGGAGAGAAAGGTCTTCCTTCCATTGGTTCACTCGCCAAATGGCCACTTTGGCTGGCACTGCACCGATCCAAAGCCAGGAGCCAGGTACTTCCTCTTGGTCTCCCATGCAGGTGCAGGGGCCCAAGCACTTAGGCCACCCTCCACTGCACTCCCAGGCCACAGCAGAGAGCTGGACTGGAAGAGGAGCAACCAGGACCAGAACTTGGTGCCCATATGGGATGCCGGCGCCACAGGTGGATTATTAACCAAGTGAGCGATGGCGCTGGCCCCCAGCTATGCTATTATTACAGAAAATGTTAGCCATCCCTTTTATAAGATCTAAAAATCAAATTGTGCATCTTGGAGAGTCCTTCAAAACAGGCAGTTTCCCATCTTAAAGGGAATAGATAAGTGAGGGAGCAAGTCCCAGATTGCTTGCTGACAATAGCAATATCAAATGAAAACTTAGCAAGTAATTTCAACCATTAGATAACAACTTAGGAAAACATTTACCAGAAGGTCCAACGCCTTCTATAAATTTTAAGAATACATTTATTTGGAAACATCTTTTAAATATCTAGCATGATGTAGCTTATTTAACCAGCAAACTCAAGCACAAACATAAAAAACATTTTTAGTTTCTTTCTACCAACAGATTTAAAACATGTGAAACAGAGATTATGGTCACATTAATCAAAATGTATCTTTGATTAATTTTAGCTCTTTAATTTGATGAGCAATCTTTTATGTATAAGCCAATTAAAACAAAGCTCTTAATAAATTTTCCTGTGTAGACATGCAATATGTATATACATATAACATACAAGATAGAACAATAATGCAGTTTCTTTTTTATTCAAACTTTTTTTAAACTTTTATTTAATGAATATAAATTTCCAAAGTACAGCTTATGCATTACAATGGCTTCCCCCCCATAACGTCCCTCCCACCCGCAACCCTCCCCTTTCCCACTCCCTCTCCCCTTCCATTCACATCAAGATTCATTTTCGATTCTCTTTATATACAGAAGATCAGTTTAGCATACATTAAGTAAAGATTTCAACAGTTTGCTCCCACACAGAAACATAAAGTGAAAAATACTGTTTGAGTACTAGTTATAGCATTAAATCTCAATGTACAGCACACTAAGGACAAAGATCCTGCATGAGGAGTAAGTGCACAGTGACTCCTGTTGTTGACTTAACAAATTGACACTCTTATTTATGGCCTCAGTAATCACCCTAGGCTCTTGTCATGAGCTGCCAAGGTTATGGAAGCCCCCTGAGTTCACTGACTCTGATAATTTTTAGACAAGGCCATGGTCAAAGTGGAAGTTCTCTCCTCCCTTCAGAGAAAGGTACCTCCTTCTTTGATGACCCGTTCTTTCCACTGGGATCTCACTCGTGGAGATCTTTCATTTAGTTCCCTCCCCTCCCCTCAGAGTGTCTTGGCTTTCCATGCCTGAAATACTCTCATGGGCTTTTCAGCCAGATCCGCATGCCTTAAGGGCTGATTCTGAGGCCAGAGTGCTGTTTAGGACATCTGCCATTCTATGGGTCTGCTGTGTATCTCACTTCCCATGTTGGATCGTTCTCTCCCTTTTTGATTCTATCAGCTAGTATTTGCAGACACTATTCTTGTTTATGTGATCCCTTTGGTTCTTAGTCTTATCATTATGATCAATTGTGAACAGCAATTGATCACTTGGACTACTGAGATGGCATTGGTACATGCCACCTTGATGGGATTGAATTGGAATCCCCTGGTATGTTTCTAACGCTACCATTTGAGGTAATCAGCTTGAGCATGTCCCAAATTGCACATCTCTTCCCTCTTTTATTCCCACTCTTATATTTAACAGTGATCACTTTTTTATTCAAACTTTTTTCAACTTTAATAAATATAAATTTTGATCAATTATGACTTAAACTGATCACTTTAACAAGTAAGATTGCATTGGAGCCGGTGCTATGGCTCACTAGGCTAATCCTCTGCCTTGTGGCGCCGGCACACCAGGTTCTAGTCCCGGTCGGGGTGCCGGATTCTGTCCCGGTTGCCCCTCTTCCAGGCCAGCTCTCTGCTGTGGCCAGGGAGTGCAGTGGAGGATGGCCCAAGTGCTTGGGCCCTGCACCCCATGGGAGATCAGGATAAGCACCTGGCTCCTGGCTTCAGATCAGTGAGGTGCATCGGCCGTGGCGTGCCGGCCGCGGCGGCCATTGGAGGGTGAACCAACGGCAAAGGAAGACCTTTCTCTCTGTCTCTCTCTCACTGTCCACTCTGCCTGTCAAAAAAAAAAAAAAAAAAAAAAGGATTGCATTGGTACATGCCACCTTGATGGGATTGAATTGGAATCCCCTGGCACGTTTCTAACTCTGCCGTTTGGGGCAAGTCCAATTGAGCATGTGCCGAACTGTTCATCTCCTCCCTCTCTTATTCCCACTCTTATATTTAACATGGATCACTTTTCAGTTAAATTTAAATGACTAAGAATAATTGTGTGTTAATTAAAGAGTTCAACCAATGGTGTTAAGTAGAACCAAAAAACTCTAAAAGGAATAAAATAGTTTGTTCCTTGACAGTCAGGACAAGGGCTGATCAAGTCATTTTTTCTCATAGTGTTCATTTCACTTCAACAGGTTTTTTTTGTTTGTTTGTTTGTTTGTTTTTTAATGCTCGGTTAGTTGTCACCGATCAGGGAGAACATATGATATTTGTCTTTTTGGGACTGGCTTATTTCACGCAGTATGCTGTTTTCCAGATTCCTCCATTTTGCTGCAAATGGCAAGATTTCTTTTTTTTTTTTTTTTTTTTACTGCTGTATAGTATTCTATAGAGTACATATCCCATAATTTCTTTATCCAGTCTACTGTTGATGGGCATTTGGGTTGATTCCAGGTCTTAGCTATTGTGAATTGAACTGCAATATACATTGAGGTGCAGACAGCTCTTTTACTTGCATGGTCATTTTTTTTTTTTTTTTAAGAATTATTTGTTTGAAAGGCAGAGTTACAGAGCAAGAGAAGGATCAAGAGATCAAGATTTTCCATCTGCTGCTTCATTCCTCCAATGGTTGCAGTTGTTGGGGCTGGGCCAGGCTGAAGCCAGGAGCCAGGAACTCCGTCCTGGTCTCCCATGTGGGTGGCAGGGATGCAAGCATTCAGGCCATCTTCCAGTACCTGCCCAGGTGCATTAGCAGGGAGCTGGATTGAAACTGGAGCTGCCAAGACTCAAACTGGTGCTTCTAAGGGATGCTGGTATTCTAGGTGTGGCTAAGCCCCATATCACCTGCCCCTCTTTGGCCATTTTGTACTTATTACTAAATGTGTATTTTAAAAATTTATTTCCATTTTATTTGAGAGACAATGAGAACAAAGAGAGAAACATCTGCTGGTTTACTCCTGAACTACCTGCAACATCTGGGACTGGACCAGTTCAAAGCCAGGAGCTGAGACCCCAGTCCACGTCTCAGCAGGGACTCCACGTCTCAGCAGTTGAGCCATCACCTGCTGCTTTTCAGGGTCCACCTTAGCAGGGAGCTGAAGTTGGAAGCAGATAAAGACTTGACCCCTGATACTCTGAGATGGGATTTGGGTGTCCCAAGCAGTATCCTAACCACTGCACCAAAAGTCTGCCCTACTTATTGCCTATTTTCCCTCAATTCCGACTAAGAGTGATGGGATTTTGTATGCTCATTCAACAAATGAAAGTTCCAGATGTCAGACTTATCTCTTCTTCAAATGGACTGTTTTTTTTTTTTATCTGTGTTGAATGATTTGAGGATCATGCAACAAATCGACATTACCTTGACACGAATCATTAGCTTTCTAGAATATTTCAGTTACCAGTCAGTATTCTTCCAGTTGCAAGTAGAAAAGGAGTTGAATGGCTCCTCTAAGTAGGGTGGTAGGAGTAGAACTGCCAGAGGCTCACATTGTGGTTACTAAGTTTCCTGTGCTCTGGTGTTTGCAACCTTGGGAGGGAGAACATAGTTTATCTTTCAGGTTCTATACATGAAAATGAATCGGTGAAGAAACCCAGACGAGAATTAATATGAACAGCGTAGGTCCGAGGCTCACTGTGTAATTCAGCTGTGGCAGAGAATGATGCTATGATTGTCATTTTCTTTATTTTTTCAGATTCATGTATTTATTTGAAAGAGTCAGAAAGAGGAGAGGTCTTCTTTCTGCTGGTTTACAAATGACCTCATTGGCCAGGTCTGGGTGCATTAAGGAGCTGGATCAGAAGTGGGGTAACTGGAACTGGAGTCAATGCCCCAGAGCAAGGGCTGTTTTCATCAAGAGGGAACAGAGTGTGAAGGGAAGCTGTGCAGATGAAAACAGAGTATATTCACGATATATATATATATATATATATATATATATATATATATATATATAGCTCATGTGACTGACACTTCAAATTAGACAACACTACACACTGTAGTCTTACCTAGATGTGAAAACAGGCATTGAAAAGACCTAAGCAGGGGGCTAGTGCTGGGGTGCCCGTGCTGTGTAAGTCCCAGCTGCTCCATTTTGAGCCAGCTCTGTGCTCATGCGCCAGGGAAGGCTGTGGAAGACTGCTCAAGTGCTTGGTTCCCTGTACCCACATGGGAAACCTAGATGGAGTTCCTGGCTTCAGCCTGGCCTACACCTGGCCATTGTAGCCATTTGGGGAGTGAACCACAGATGGAAGATTTCTGTCTCTCCCCCTCTCTGTTATTCTGGTTTTCAAATGAATAATTTTTTAAGGGTCTAAGCAGGTAGTTTGTGGAAGATTACATACATTAATGCTTTGTAGTAATTTGAGTTGATTGGTTGCTCATTTCTGTGTATATTTCTGGGGGCTTCCTAGTCCAACGTTGAGTCTGTTCCCAAGCCACTTCTGCCTCTCCACTTTGTTAATGTCCTCCAAAAGCCAAGGAAAGTGAGTTATGCAACTAGTGGCGCAGAGAAGCAGGCAGAGATCATATTTATTTAAAGATATTCATGTTGTATTTAAGGCATCCAGCCCTATCTGGTAATTTAGATTTAAATAAAAGATGAAATATTACTGAATTGTCATTCTAGGAAGGTGTTCTGTGTTCTTTTGATTTAATATTCCAGGAAGAATAGTGGAAGTTGAGAAAAATTATCTTTTGGAATACTTCTTGGTTGAAGTCAGGAGTTTCTTTTACATTTGTGCCATTTCTGGGTACAATTTAGACTCTGTCATTTATGTGTCTCTGGAATAAGTCCCTGAGAGCACAGATTTAGAGCTGTACTATTCAAATTAATGCAGTTACATCACAAAGGGTCTCTACTGAGTTTTCTTTTAACCTCACGCACTTAACTAGAGAATCTATGTAAAGAACGCAATAGTTGACCCTGTCCATGTGTGAGTTAAAGACTTGAGGATATGGGGGTTTGCAGTAATGTGAGTACATCATAATTATTGTGTTTTTATTAAAAGGAATTACGGCGCTTCTCTTTTTGCGCAATGTGAAGCAATGGAGCATGGGTGTCAGCAGGTGCTGTGGCTCTATGGAGAGGACAATCAGATAACGGAAGTTGGGACTATGAATCTTTTCCTATACTGGATCAACGAAGATGGAGGTAATCCACTCACATTTCAGCTCTGCTCCTTTTCTGCCATTTTCCCAATGGAACTGGAAAGATAAGAACTAGAGACGTAGAATAACAGTAGGTAGCACAGTTTCAAGCACTGAGAACCCCTGTGCCTTCAATGTTCGAGTAGGCATGAGTTTCAGATTAAAGAAGTTAGCAAAGATTGTCTTAGTTTTTGTTTGTTGACTACAGATGTCCTAATTATTAAGTTGTTGGATTAAGAGATTTAAGTCTATGATTTGAAAATTTTCTGCCTTAATGCTGTCCTATAATATTTTTACTATCTGAACAAGTTGCTTTTGGAGACAGATCTCAAATTAGTTAGGGTCATTGATACTGTACAGTAGCTAAAATACCATAGCAATAAGTACAGCCTGCTGCTTCTACTGACAAGGAATTTCGTGTTCTCTTTTACCATACTTTGTTACCAATTGTTGCCCTTTCTATATGTTTTGCTAATATATCAGAAATCCTTCACGTCTTTTCTGGAACTCCATTTGATTGAAGTATATTTTTTTTAAAGACTTAAAATTCATTTGAAAGGCAGAGTTACAGAGAGGCAGAGAAAGAGAGATCTTCCATCCACTGGTTCACCCCTCAGATGGCTGCAATGGCTGGCACTGCACCAATCCAAAACTGGGAGCCTGGAGCTTCTTCTGGGTCTCCCACGCAGATGCAGGGGCCCAAGGACCTCGGCCATCTTCTGCTTTCCCAGGCCATCGCAGAGAGCTGGATCAGAAGTGGAGCAGCTGGGACTTGAACCAGTGCTCATATGGGTTGCCAGCACTGCAGGAGGCGGCTTTACCCTCTGTGCCACCGTGCCAGCCCCAGTACATTATTTTAAAAGACAAATCACTATCTCTTGAATTGTATGCAGATTCTTTGAATTATGAGGGCTTCTATGTGTCTGCTAAAGGAAATAGCCTGAATGCTCATTGCCGTTCTTTGTTGTTCTTTTTGTATTAGTTGGCAGACACCTTAGGGCTTCAGGGAAGCTTGGCGATGAGTGATGTATTGAATTAAATGGCCCACAGTGAGAAAATAAATCAATATGCACTTATTTGCATTAGAATGTTGATAGACACAAAATTCAGAAACATACTTTTAGGCTTCTGTTTTCGGTCTTAGTTTTTTCATTTTATGGTAGTGAGTATGGAGAGGAGAAAAGTAAAATAATGTTCCAAATATTTATGAGGTCTCAGTATTGGCTTCAATTAAAATATTTGAGTTTCAAAGCTGCTACAGTGGCCTGTGTTGCGCTTATGTTATTTGGCAACAAAAAGAGGAAAATGGTGATTCAGATGCGGCTGAATTCAGAGCTGGGTACTAATTTGAGTGTTCGTGGAGGAGACTAACAGGATGAGTCTTATGTTCCCCTCAGAGGTAGCATAAACAGAAGGTGTGGTGAGGACTGCCTGTCCCGGGGTTGGCTGCTGGCAATCCTTGGCATGGGAGATGCCGGATACAATTGCGAGTCATTCTTCCACTCCTGCTGTTTGTACTTGGCACTATTTAAAAACAAAATTTATATGGCTTGCTTGTGATTTCAAAATGGGAGTTATCATATATAACGTAACAAAAGCTTTGGTTGACACATGACAGCTGGTGTTGAAATCTGCACTTAGAAGGTCAGAGGTTGATTCAGTTGTTCTTCCCGCCTATCCACGCCTACCATACCCCCGAGTCTTCCCCTAAACCCACAGAACCCCACATGAAAACAGTTTCACCCTTTAGAAGCAGGTCCATCATTATTTATGGTTGGGAGATGTCGGGATTTCAGCACAGTCTGAATCAGGGCCGCGTGATTCAACCAGCAAAACGAGAAAGTGTCCTGGTGAGAAATTGCCCCTTTTCCAAACAATAATCATGGAACATTTCCACTGTAGCTTTTAAAGGTCAGAGAGGAAATGAGCGAATTTGTCTTTTGCCTCTTGTAAAATATACAGGCCCTGAAAAGAGTGGCTGTTCAGATTGTGGTGGTTGCCTGAGATAATATTGGTATTATTATAATATTAGTGCTGTTCTTTTATTTGAAAGGCAGAGAGACAAAGACAGAGATCTGTCCTTTGAGTCACTTCCCAGTTGCACACAATAGCCAGGAGCTCAAGTCCAGTCTGCTGCATGTACTTGAGCCATCACTGCTGCCTCCCAGGGGACACAGTAGCAGGAAGCCGGAATTGAGAGCCAAGCCAGGCCTCCAACACAGATCTTCCAGTATGAGATGTGGGTGTCCCAAGTGGTGTCTTAACCAGTGCACCAAATGCCTACCCCAACTTTGGCTTTGCTGTACTCCTTCCCTTGTGTGTATGTTTATCTAACAGACCAAATAACATCTGAATTAAGAAAATGGAATACATTGCAACAGTTCTCTGAGAGCAGTACATAGAACATCAGGAATAACCTTTGGGCTGCAGGAAAAAAAGGCATTGAAGGAAGTCTGCATTGTGTGGCTTTAGGATAAAACAGGAAATACTGAACTGAAAATCAGCAGAATTTGTTTTGCAAACCTTATCACCAGGAGGTAGAAGTAGGGTTCCTCCAGTAATAACCGGCCATCTTCCCAGGAGCACCCACACTCACTGCTCCCTTTGGACGGCATGGCTGGTGAAGGGTGATGGTGTGAGTTCTGAGCACACTGCTGTGCACAGGAACTATTTGTGGCTCTCAGTCTGTAATTCATGAGGGTTTAATTCTACTACAGCAGCAGTAATGATAAAATCACACCAAGATGATATAGCCTCGGGGCAGGTGTTTGGCCTAATGATTAAACTGGTGAACCTGCATCCCACATCAAGGTGACTGGGTTCAGGTCCAGCTCTGCTCCCAATGTCGGCTTTCTGCTAATGTGCACCCTAGGAGGCAGCAGGGGATGGAGTAGGGGCTTAGATTCCTACTACCCGTGTGGGAGATTTGGATTAAGTTCCTGGCTCCCGGCTTTGCCCTGGTCCAGCCCAGACTATTGTAGGCATTTGGGTAATGAAACAGCAAATGGGAGCCTACTCCATCTGTCTTCAACTAAATAAGTGAGTAAATAAATAAAAATTAGAAGCAAAAGATCCCACAGCCTTGATTCTTCTCCCTCCTGTGTTGATGAATAATTTGACACATATACTTGCTGCTCACCATCTGAATGGGCAGTTTTATCACAGCCTGAACACAGGGGTGCTCTGAAAGGTAAGACCCAGACTTTGGGGTTGAGTTCATGGTTGGGGACAGTGACCATGGCAATGAGTATTGCAATGGCTCAGTTCACAGATCTCAAGCTTTGTCCAGCCCATCAGGTGTTGGTACTGACTTGACTTGGAGCAAGGTGTCTGCATAGATGGCTCTGTCCCAACCTCCAGGTTTTTGCATGCAAATCCCATTTTCAGTATGGCCATCCTTGAGCCTTCAATCAAAATTTTAAGCTTCCTCCACCATTGGAATTCCACAGTTCTTTCTGCCTTTTCTCTCTCGGATTGTAACGTACCATTAATTAAGCACGATAGTTGTTTTCCTCTCCTTAGGAGAAAGTAAGCAGGGAGTTACACCGTGGCTTCAAAATATTCATGGAAAATGTGTGATAAAAGCTCTACATGATGGGCAGATGTTTGACCTGGAGGAGTGGGCCACTGCTTGGGACCTGCTCATCCCTTATCAGAGTGCTAATTTGAGTCCCAGCTGCTCTGCTTCCAGTCTAGCGCTCTAAAAATTTTTAGTGTGCCAAAATAAACTCATCTTTTAATTCAGTTTTTCCATGGCTTTTTGAAGAACCCTCCTGTGTCATTTGTGTTCTCTGCTAGGTCCCTAGAATTTAGAACAGTAGAGAGCATTCAGTGTGTGTCTGTTGAATGAGTAAATACTTGTGCTGGTGGGGTTCCGGGCTCTTCTGCAGTCTTGCAGGCCTGGTTTCCATTAGCACTTGACTTTGGGAAGTCACAGATGAACCGTGCTGCTGTTGCCTGTAAATTCTTCTCCTGAAAATGATGCCTCTGTCCAAAACAAGCTGCGTTTGGAGGTTCTGTTTTCCTCTTGTTGGGCAATCTGGAGTGAGTTCTGGCTCTTGGAAGCATGTTTGTGGTTGCAGAGGAAAATGAGGATTTCTCACCCAAATGTTGTCATGTCATCATCTCTGGCTGGCAACCCGAGAAGCAGCTGTTCTGTTCCTTGACCTCGGGCGAGTGGTTAGAGCTCTGGGTGTCAAACGTATTTCACAAAACAGCATTTGCACATGCAGGGCTGCTGCTTCCCCTTCATTTCACGTGGTTCTCAGAGCTCGGCAAGCTTCAGGAGAGGGCAGATTTGGGGGCACTGGAGGTAGGGGTGTGTGTGTGTGTGTGTGTGTGTGTGTGTGTGTGTGTTGCTATTGCAAAGCACACATTTAATTGGAAATCATCAGTGCTTCTAAACGTGGCAAAAAATAGCCCCAAGGACATTGCCAAGAACAAATTTTCTTCTTTCAGAAAGCAATTTTCAGCAGATGATGGTCAGAAACAACAAATTTTATAAACCTTACTGCTGTGTCCATGCAAAAAGGACTTAGTCATTCATTTTTTAAAATCAAAACCATTTGTTAGCCCGCCATGGGCCCGGCGTGAATATGGAGCTTTGGTCTTCCAAGCAGAGCTTGTTTGTTGGGCAAGGCTGATGGCACTACAGCGGAGCAGACCAGCCTAGAGCCACTGTGCACTGGGGGAACAGGTGGTGGTCTCAGTGTGAGGACACTGGAGCTTTGATCTTAGCTGTCCACTAGTATCCCCAGCCTTAGCAAGTCACGTTTATGGGGCCTCTGTTTCTTCTTGTGTGAGATATGGATTAATAGTGTGTTCTGAATTTCTTTTAAACTACATAAGACAGCTTGGGTAAACCTGGAGCTAGCACTGTGATTCCTCCTCTACTTTTTCTACTTGGTAATCCCTTCACACAGACTATGAATTCCTTAGCAAATGCATGGTGGGCAGTGCCCTGTTACAAGGTCCAGCAGCTTTGTAAAATGATGACTTAAGTTTTGAATTTCTCATTAAGTGTCATAGGTGGAGAAGAAAGAGAGATATCTGCCAGAGGAAGTCTTTTAGAGAGCATTTGCAGCTGACTGTGTTCCTCTTTTTTTTTTTTTTTTTTAAGATTTTATTTATTTATTTGAGAGGTAGAGTTACAGACAATGAGAGGAAGAGACAGAGAGAAAGGTCTTTCTGTTGGTTCACTCCCCAAATGGCCGCAACAGCCAAAGCTGCACTGATCTGGAGTCAGGAGCTTCTTCCCAGTCTCCCACAAGGGTGCAGGGGCCCAAGGACTTGGGCCATCTTCTACTGCTTTCCCAGGCCATAGCAGAGAGCTGGATCGGAAGAGGAGCAGCAAGGTTTCTAAGTGGCGCCCATATGGGATGCCGGTACCACAGGTTTAGGATTAACCTACTGCGCCATGGCGCCGGCCCCTGTGTTCCTCTCATGGTAGGCCAGGAGCTCAGCCTTGGAGTATTTTTTTTTTTTTTCCTTTCTAGCCATTTCTCATGCATGCTGGAGATCATTCCCTCTGAGTCTCCGAGGGTAAAATTAGCATCTGCATACTTACTGCCGATGGGCCAGCAGGTTGAAGGCCCAGTAGACTTCCTCAAAGGGCAGCATGGAAGCTGTGACCAAGCTGAGCAGACTTCTCAGGGTTGGGCTCCTCCATAGAGTTCTTAGGCAGTTTAGTAATAACCAGTGTTCCAGAGTAAGACTGTCCCCATTATTCTAAATGCTAACCAGCTTTTCTGTGTGAAGATAAATGTTGACAGCAGAGTGTTCCTGTTAAGAATCTTTGACTCTCATTGCTTGGAGTTATTAACTTGTCTCATTATTTTAATCAAGAAGAATAAACAAAAAATGATGAGATGAATAGTTTCTTTTTCTTGTTTGCACTGTTGAAATAAGGATCTACCACGAGTGTGAATTGATTTTGGGAAATTTAGCAGTGCACAGCAGTCATGTTGTCTGTTTATACTTATTACTAACAAAATTGTGAGAAATCATTTTTTGAATAGTTATTGATGCAAGTTGGAATTTGAACTGTTCCCAATTTCTGATTGACAGAAGAAGAACTGGCAACCCCTCCGCTAGATGGCATCATTCTCCCAGGAGTGACGAGGCAGTGCATTCTGGACCTGGCGCACAAGTGGGTGGGTGCCTTTGACATGACTCACTTCTGTAAACCTCAAATGGAAAGTAATCAAAATAAGCCCAGCCTTGTGGTGAAGTAGTATCCTGTGCTTCCCCCCAGTGTTATCTCATCTTTGAGCGGAAAGAACTCTTCAAGAAAGAATGTCTTGGCAAAACTGTCAGAAATGTCCTGTTTGTAGAGAGGACAGAGAGAAACCAGTTCAGCAAGGTATCCTAGTGCTGGATCCCTTTGCCACACAGGTTGGTTTTCCTACCAACATACCGAGGTTACTCTCTGTGTGTTCCCAGCCAGCCGTTACTGTTTCAAGAGTGTCTTCCATAGGACAGTAATGCAGAGTTCTTCCTTTCCACTATTTATTTCAGTGTATCCATGTTTTCCCGTAGACATGAAACCATTTTACTCACATATAAATGTTTACTAATACAATATTAGTTTGGCTGCTTTCTCTCTCTCTTCTTTACACACCCTTGTTCTCCCAGATTTCTTCATGTTTCAACATCAAAACACTGAAGCAAATGAAAAGTTGTTTGCAGTAGACTTTCAAGTCCATGTGAGATCAGCAAGTGTAGCTGTTTGGTGCTGAAAATAACATAACATATTCAAGATGAATATTGAGTGAGTTGCTTATCTGGCAGAGGCCTGTGGATGGAACCTCTGACTCATGTGTTAAAATGGCCTCCAAAGACCACGGAAAGTCTTTGTGCACCCTGTGGTCAAATGGAACTAACAGAACAGATGTAGAAACCTGCCTTATCTGGGAGAGTGCTTGCACAGTTTCTTTGGAAAAGGCTTTGAAAAAAAAAAAAAAAAGAAGAAGAAGAAGAAGAAATGTCTATAAATAATTCTACAAAACCCTGATGTAGACAAGACCCAACTGCCACATGGTGCCTGGCACATTGGGCATGACATTTACAAACTGTTGGTATAATTTCAAACAGCTTGCCCTGTCCTAAATATGTTTGCAGTTGGAAAGATATTTTCAAAGCTCAGTAATTTTTGTTTTATTAGAGAAAAAAAGTCAACCAAGTACAGAAGGTTTGATGACAAGCTGCAAGTGGAGATGCCTTCCCACACTAATGATTTGCCTGCATGAAAAATAGGTTATTATGGAGGAAGTTTTTTTCTTGACTCCTTAGCTGTAATTTATTTTAAAAGCTATTTTAAAACAGTGAGACATAATATGCCAAGAGGCATGTGGGGGGTAACCCCTACTTGCCAGACAGGGGAAATTGTCCAAAGACAAGTAAGGGTGAGCAGAGTAAAAACAATTCTGTTTATTTACAAGAGACTGCGTTCTTTCTCTCTTCCAGAACATAAAAACTCAGCTTGTTTTCAAATAACTTGGCTGATTTTCTGGGCTTTTTATTTATTTATTTATTTACCTTTGAACAACATAATTGTAATTGGAGACTAAAATAGGTTGAAACTTGCAAGGAGCTATCTTTTGATTTCAGACATATTTTCCTATCCTTCCAAATCCACTTACAGCATGATGCATTCTTCCTCTAATGATTTGAATCTTGCCAAGAGCTTTGATTTCTTTTATCTATTGTAGATTTCTAGGTTCTCAAAAATACTCCATCTTTTTTTATGCCATCCATTGTTTGTTGTTCTTGGCTCAAATATCCTGTTAACAAATGTTGAGTATTAACCACTAATTTAAAGGAATGGCAATTAAACAGATTAAAGAATGAGTATTGGGGCCTGCTTTGTGGCATAAGGGATAAAACCACTGCCTCTGAGGCCTGCAGCCCATATGGGTGCTGGTTTGATTCCTGGCTGCTCCACTGTGAATCCAGCTCCTTGCTAATATTCTGTGGAAAAACAGTGGAAAATGGCTCAAGTGTTTGGCCCCCTGCCACCCACATGGGAAACTCAGGGGAAGCTCCTGGTTTCAGCTTTGGCTATTGTGGCTGTTTGGGTAATGAACCAGTGGATGGAAGATTCTCTCTCTCTCTCTGTCTCTCTCTCTCTCTCTCTCTAACTCTGACTTTCAAATAAATATATCTTTTTAAAAATGATTATTAAACAGTTTAAACAGATAGCTTAGAAGCATCACAGTTTTCTTTTTCATTTCCTATCCTTAAAGAAGATATTAAAATATTTCAGCAAAAGTCAATGAAGTGGAGCTGGTGCTGTGGCATAGCAGGTAAAGCTGCCACCTGCAGAGTTAGCATCCCATATGGGTGCCGGTTTAAGACCTGGCTGCTCCACTTCTGATGCAGCTCTATGCTATGGCTGGGAAAGCAGTAGAAGATGGCCCAAGTCCTTAGGCCCCTGTACCCACAAGGGAGACCCAGAAGAAGCTTCGGATCATCCCAGCTCCAGCCGTTGCAGCCATTTGGGGAGTGAACTGGCCGATGAAAGATCTCTCTCTCTCTCTCTCTCTCTCTCTCTCTCTCTGCCCCTGCCTCTCTGTAACTCCACCTTTCAAAAAAATAAATCTTTAAAAAAAAAAGTCAGTGAGGTTATACCACTAATTCTACAATGGAACTCAATCAGGTATGATACTAAAAGAGAAGGGAGATTATTGTTGTAGTCAACCATCAGTCAATTTATAAGAAGAAATAATATATACAGTTTTTCTCAAATCAAGTCCAAATATATGTCAATTTTTTAAATAATGAATATTTTGTATATTTGAACTCAGTTTCTTTTTGTTGTTGTTGTTTTTAACACCTAAGAGACACAAGAGAAAGAGGGGCAAATTTGGACCCAAAGAGATCAGACCTGGGCCCAGATTCCTGTTCCTGTCATGTGCTAATTATTTGGCCTCACACAACCTTCTTGAAACTTTGTTTTCTCCTCTGTACAGTGGGAATAATATTTCCTTTAGGATTACTGAAATTTCCATAAAGGGTCACCGCAAATTATAGTTATAATTACTAATCGGTATTATATAATGCAATGTGGGCTCCTTTACAATACGGTAATGCTGAAGACACTTGGTAGCATGCGTTAAGTAGCCTCCGTAACCCATCAAGTTATGAGACTTTCTCCCGACAACAGTTACAAGACAGGTGTATCTTAAAATACAGCATGTATCTAATTTGGGGAATCTCATCTTTTGTATTATGATCATCTCGTTTATCAGTTCTGTGACCTTGAAATAGACTGCGTAGGCACCACTGCTCAGCAGTAGTCTATGTGTCATTTCCAGCCATGCCTTGAAGGGTGGTTGTGGTACTGAGTTCATTCAGAATATAACGCGAAAAGATCAGTGTTGCTTTTCTGTTTTTTAATATTCCCAACAGGGTGAGTTTAAGGTGTCAGAGCGGTACCTCACCATGGATGACTTGACAGCTGCCCTGGAGGGGAACAGAGTGAAGGAGATGTTTGGCGCTGGGACAGCGTGTGTTGTTTGCCCAGTTTCTGGGATCCTTTACAAGGGCGAGGTGAGATAAGTATTTCTTCACTTCCTGTAATTTCCCAACACTTGCCTATAATTTAATTAATTTTAAAAGTGTGAATGAAATTCTTGTTGAACCGAAGATGCAAAAGGATTTTGTTTTATTTGTTTTAATGACTTGACATTGCATTAACTGACACAGTTGTCCAGATGAACTTGTATTAGGATTTTTTTTTTTTTTTTTTGACAGGCAGAGTGGACAGTGAGAGAGAGAGACAGAGAGAAAGGTCTTCCTTTTGCCGTTGGTTCACCCTCCAATGGCCACTGCGGCTGGCGTGCTGCGGCCGGCGCACCGTGCTGATCCGAAGCCAGGAGCCAGGTGCTTTTCCTGGTCTCCCATGGGGTGCAGGGCCCAAGCACTTGGGCCATCCTCCACTGCACTCCCTGGCCACAGCAGAGAGCTGGCCTGGAAGAGGGGCAACCGGGACAGAATCCGGTGCCCCGACCGGGACTAGAACCTGGTGTGCCGGTGCTGCAAGGTGGAGGATTAGCCTGTTGAGCCACGGCGCCGGCTTTGTATTAGGATATTCCTCTCATCTTCCCAGTGGTTTTGTCTGAGTTCAGACCTGGTGGGAAATCTGTTTTTTCTTGGACAAGTATCCTAGCTGCCCTGCATTGCTTTTGATGTTGGAGCTGTGCCAGTAGACTTGCACTCTCACCTCTTCCTGCCAGCTCGTTAAGCAAGGCTCCTCTAGAGGAAGTTAGATTTTATTTCTGGCTTCCTAAAGTACTTCCAAAACTGTTGATTTTGTAATGGCCAATGGTTATAGGAAATGAACTTTAGTAATACTCAACTCCTTCATTACTTACTATTTCTATTATTACTATGTTTTTAAAAAGATTTATTTAGTTGAAAGGCAGAGTTACAGAGAGAGGGGGGAGAGATAGAGACCGAGACAGAGAGAGACATCCTGCTCTATCTTGATTCACTCCCTAGAAGGCCACAGCAGCTCTGCCACAAGGCCAGCCCCTGCCGTTGTTACTGATAAGTAGAACACTTCACAGACCTTTCAGTTGGCCAACCTGGTGCATTTGCTAACATCTTCCAAAGGAATCTGAGGTTTGCTTGGGAGCAGTGTTCTCTTAGTAAAGAAGTCTGATTTTATGTTGTGCTATTCTTCCCATTTTCTCATCAGTGTTTTTGCTTTCCTCTTTGTAACAGAGTTCCAGTAGTTAGGGTTAGCATTGGAATCTAATTGCCTAACTTTAAAGCATGTGGGCCTTATTCTTGTAATGCAGATAGGCTACACATCTCCTATTGAATGAGTTCTGCTGAGTTTTTTGTTACTTAATTTTTATTTTTTTGAATTTTTAATTAGTTTTTAACAGATTCACTGTGCTTTGTAGATACAATTCTAAGAACATAATGGTTTTCCCTCCCTCCCTCCCTCCATCCCTTCCTCCCGCCCTCCCTCCCTGTGTTACAGTTGTTTTTCCTGAACTGATAAGATCGATTTTTGTGCTGATTGTAATGTTGGCTGCTCTGTTTCATAAGGTTTATAACTTATTTTTAAGGGATGGCTTCTGACATGATTGTGCGTATGAACTGATCATTTCACATGGGAATTACTATCCCATTTTACTTCAATACTCACCATGATTATACAGCTATTGCTTAGTGTCTTTTCATTGTAGAAGTGTCCAGATCATGGTCTCGGTCCTCTTTGTGAACTCATTTTGTCATCAGGTCAGATTTTTTTGAACTCCAATTATTTCACCTAGAAATAAATTTATAAGGTTTAACGTGTTTTTAATGGTTCTGTTTTAGGGGACACTTAGAGCCAAAAGGTACATCTAATTATCCTATTATACTAAGAGAGCACAGACTATCTACTAAAATCAAACTATTAAGAGCCTGCAAGCCAGTGAAGCATGAACAGGCATGACTTAGATACAAATTAGTGTCAGGAAATTTCTTCCAGCCATTAATTTAATCATGCTCCCCAATATTGTGGAGGCTGTGGCCCCTGGAGAGTTAGCGTGGGCTCAGGATACATTTAGAAGCCCCTTATGTGAAGGCATAGACTTGCTTTAATTGATGTCCCTGAAATAACTTGCTTTAATTTGGGGCAAAGTATCCTTGAACTCTGATTCGCTGCCAGAGGGTTAGATGTAGAAGATAACTGTTCATCCTCACAGATCTTCAGACTCTTGGAAGAGGTGCAGTTCTTTACCTTCAGCCACTATCTTAGGTATCTCTGGCTTCTCCTTGGTTCTTCAGACCATCTAGAATGTTGCGTATAAGTCAGTTGTCCCCTAAATTTAGTGGAGAGGCAGTAAATATCCATTGATTGGCTAGTTAGTTTTCATCCTATTCCGAGTAGAAAGGAGCCTTTGGCATATGAGCTACCACGCATGCGCAGTAGGCTATGGTGCTACTCGTCAGTGGAATTGCCTTCATATGGTAGAATTGCTGCTTGCCTCCCCTGTTATCACTCTGTTAGGATATGTGGACATCCTCAGTTTGTCTTTTTTCTTTTCCTTTCATAGAAAATGCACATTCCAACCATGGAGAACGGTCCTAAGCTTGCAAGCCGGATCTTGGGCAAATTGACTGATATCCAGGTAAGGGTGTCTTTCTTTTTAAATATCACCTGTTTAGAGTTTAGAACCAGCTCATAGTTTAATACAGAGAAGAGAGTGAATATTACAATTTGAAATCAATCATTTTAATCTGTGGAAGATAATCCTGATGATAAATGTGGGCACATGCAAAGCAGAAAGGGGAAAGATGATCCCTGTGTTTTACAAAAAAAGAAACAAAATATTGTTGCCTCTGCCCCCCTAAATGGCTTACTATCTTCAAAAATAAATATGGCGGTCAAGGTTAGCCTTGTAGTTAAGATGCCAGTTGGGACGCCTGCCTCCCCTATTAGGATACCTGGGTTTCACACCTTGCTGCTCCTGCTCCACCCTCCACCCTCCATCCTTGGGAAGGGATGGCAATGGCTCAAGGGACTTGGTTCCTGAATTGAGTTTGTGTCTCCAGGTTTTGGCTTGGCCAAGTCCCAGCTCTTGGAAGATGTTTGTAAAGAATAAATCAGTGGAAATCAGTGGGTGGAAGCAGTGTGTGTGTGTGTGTGTGTGTGTGTGAAAGATCTTTCTCATTCTGTCTCACTGCCTCTCAAATAAAACAATTTTTAAAAGTATAATTTTGACATTTAAAATTTCACCAAGTGTATAGGATAATTTTGGTTAAAAAAAGACAAAACTTTAAAAAGTTGTTGAAGGCACAATAACAAAATTACATTACCTGTGCTTCCAACATTGAGATATAGTTATTTCTAATCTTTGTTGTTAAACTAAGCATTTATATACTTTGAGATACTTTTTTTTTTAGCAAAGTAGGATTATGTTAGAGATAATTTTGTTACTTGTTTTTTCACTTAATATGCTTTTTGTTTTTCTAAAACTTTTTTATATCAGTTTTCTCAACACTGTGTATAAAGTTTAATTGAAGTCCATTAAACTGATATACTATAATTTTTTTACATAAATCATTTTGTTGAACATGTATGCAATTGGTAATTTTTCTACTCTTATAAACAGTATATTCTTGATTATTTCCTTTAAGTAAGTCCCTGGGGTTGTAAATGTTGGGTCAAATATTTATCCACAAATTTTTTCATACAGCTAACTTTGTTTTGCTGTTTAGTTCTGAGCAACAACCGATAGTACAATCTTATCAGGTGATTAAATAGGCACATCAAGTACAAGATACCACTGGTTTACATAGAGACTGTTCTTTAACTTGGAAATGTTTTATAAATTCTTGGAGGATTTTGTTGAGCACAGTTACCACCATTGTAAGTAAGGAAAAAGTTTCCCAAGAGGAAACATATTGCAAAGTATGAAAAGAGACACATATTGAGAAGTAAAATAAACTGTGGTGGCTCATGTGATATTAGATGATGCTGAGTCATAAAACTAAGCAGAATTTAAAGCTGATTGAGAAAGCAGTGGGTCTCTAAAGACTGATCGAAATTGTTGGATAGTGATAACAGTAATAATTTTGAAAGACTTACTCGGCTACTTTTTTAAAAATATTTATTTATTTACAAGTCAGAATTACAGACAGGGAGAGGCAGGGGGGGCGGGGGATGGGGAGAGAGAAAGAGATCACTCTATTTGTTCACTCCCCAAGTGGCCACAATGGCTGTGAATGGGCCAGGCCAAAGCCAGGAGCTGGGTTCTTCTAGGTTTCTCGTGTGGCAGGGGCCCAAGCACTTGGGCCCTCCTTTACTGCTTTCTCGGTGCATTAGCAGGGAGCTGGATTGGAAGTGGAACAGTCGGGACTCAAACCAGTGCCCATGTGGGATGCTGGTGCTGCAGGGGGTGGTTTAACCTGCTGTGCCACAGCCCTGGCCCTCCTCAGGGACTTGTAGTTGTACCTTTTGAAACAATGAATTGTTTTCTACTCTTCATCAGAAATTTTCTGTAATTTTTTTGTGAGTTAAATAAAGGAGTAAGTTTACTCAAGAATTGTTTTCTACCTTTGCACATAGGAACAACTAAAGTAATCTGAGGGAAAGCTATTAAAAATTTCTGCATGGGTGGTCTGAGTGTTTTTATTGTTTTCATAGTTGAGTAAATCTGAGAATGCTAATTATTGCTTTTTACTAAAAAAGTAACAAATAGCAGGAGAAAATACGGTTTGGTAGATTATGAAAGAGTTTTCCAGAATACATTAGAGATTGGTAAAATGTGAATGCATGCTATAGTACTCAGAAAGAAAGGTCAGTGTGGAAAATTTTCTTGAAGAAATTGTGTATCTGGTACCAGTTAGTTACTATAGAAAATAACATTTCAGGATTACCTCTTAGAGATAATGTGAAACAAGAATGTTAAACTTGTCTGATTTAGTTGTAGAGGATTAACAGAAAAGGTGCAAGTCACTGGGCTGAGAGAAAAATCAAACCCTGTTAACCTGCAATTGGAAGAAAGATCTGAACAGGGCTTAGCAGACACAGTCCTAAGGCTTTGGCTAAGGGAGGAACCACAAGGAGGCACAAGCGGAAATGTGACTCAGCAGTTCTGAGATGGTGACAAAAATAGGTGCCTTGGAGGCACGTAGTCGGATCCGTAGCTTAGGTTGCTGCTTTGGACACCCACGCCCTGCATTAGAGTGCTTTTGGGAGTCCCAGCTTGCATGCTTCCCACCCAGCTTCCTGCCAGTGTAGTCTTCGGAGACAGCAGGCAATGGCTCAAGTACTTGGGTCCCTGCACCCACAAGGGAGACCCGGGTAGAGTTCCTGGCTGCCGGCTCCTAGCTCCAGCCTGGCCCACTGTGGTTGGTGCCTGCACTGGGGAAGTAAACTAGCAGACAGAAGAGCTCTCTCTTTCTCCTTTTCTCTTTGTCTCTCCCTCTGTCTGGCTGTCTATTTCTGTCTCTCTGCTTTTCAAATAAAGTAAAAAATGAATAAATAAATATTTTAAAATATGCATTATTGTCATTATTATACGATAATTATTTTACATATTATTATACTCCCTAAAGTAGGGATAAAAAAGAAGCTCAGAGATGATTTACCAAAGTCCTCTGACAGAACATTTTCAAAAGTAGTATTGTGGACACCAAAGAACGGGAGTGACTAAAAGAAATGCTCTTTGTTTATTCACTGAACAAGCTCCTGGCAAAAATTGTGAATTTTAAATTTTTTCCACCAAAATAAATGTAACTTGAAATTCCATTTTTTCCATGAATTTCTTGAAGTGCCTCATAATGAATACAAATATTTTGCCAGAGCTGTCCTTCATGCCAATGGCATAGCTCTGTGAAAAAGGACAAAAATATTTAAAAAGCTGAAGTACAGATATATCAGAAGGAAAACACAAAGATTCGATGTGTATGTGAGCCCATGTTAAAAATTAAAAAAAAATAGATATATAGCACAATATCAGGAAGAATAACTTTTCCCTTTAACTAACTTACTTTTTTAAAGATTTATTTATTTATCTGAAAGTCAGAGTTACACAGAGAGAGAGAGAGAGAGAGAGAGAGAGAAGTCTTCCATCTGCTTGTTCACTCCCCAATTGGCTGCGATGGCTGGAGCTGTGCAGATCCGAAGCCAGGAACTTCTCCCACTCAGGTGCAGGAGCCCAAGGACTTGGGCCATCTTCTGCTGCTTTCCCAGGCCATAGCAGAGAGCTGGATCAGAAGTGGAGCAGCCGGGTCTCGAACTGGCGCCCATATGGGATGCCGGTGCTTCAGGCCAGGACTTTAACCCGCTGCGCCACAGTGCCAGCTCCATCCTTTAACTAACTTAAAGGGAATGGAAGTTGGTGCTTGTGGCTAAAGCAATTCATAATTGTTTTACCCTAGATAGTGAAGTATAATGGTGGTAACACTGAAAACTAATGATACAGACAGAACTCCGTACTCAACAGACACAAATAAATGTAGTCGCAGGACACAAGAGATAAGACAGTGGTTCTGAATCAACCACAAACCAGAAGTACCAAATCTGCTACAAATTGTTAAGTAACAAAGGACCATCCATCCATTCATAATCAAAAACCACATCTTTCTTCTTCAATTATTTGCTGCTTGTGCACATGGAACCTAAAGTCTAAAAATTACTCCCTGACAAGATGGCAAATTGGTGCTGTCCGCCAAGCAGCTAGGTTGTCTGTTTCCAAGAAAAATAATTTCCGTAATTATTGCGTAAAAAGTATGGAGTTGCATCACATTTCACATTTGATCTCTTGGCATGACACGGGAATGTAGATGCTGGCTGCAGAGTGTTCGGGTAAACTGAAGAAGAGAACAGCAGCCACCAAAAACCTTTCAAGATTCCTGCCAGTATGACCCGGGGGAGAATTCCTGCCGAACCACAAGATCTGGCTTTCATTTCTAACTTCTCTGTTTCTGTGCATGAGTAAGATTCTCCAAGGTTGAGTGTCCATCCCATGTAGCCAATTAGCCATACAGCCCCGTAGGTCTTAGATTGCTCTGCCAGTGCCTCCTGGGAGGGCAGCATTTCCAATGCAAGTGGCCTTCCTTTTTCCTTGTTCATTGCTTAAGCAACAGAGAAAACCATGGCTGCATTCATATTTAGCCAAACTTGACCTTGGAGAATAATACCTTTGCTTTCTCTGTGGCTTTTCCTGCCGTTACGTTTTGCTATTCTCATTATGAGCATCATCACTTTGCCTCCCACTGTTTGGGGTCCTGTCTGTTCTCCAAACAAGCTCTGCTCTCTGACCCCTCTTGGCTTTGCTGCATCTTTTATCATTTGCTGACCCGATAAGATCTTATTTGTCCTTCAATCCATACTCGCCTCCTTTTAAATCTCTTGAATAATACCCAACTCCTGTAAGTCCAAATACACATTCACCCACTTAAATGCTGCTGCTTCCTCCATTTTCCACAATGCTAGTGATGACCACCTAAAGCCTCTAAATTGCATCCTAATTCTCATCGCACTTGTCTCTGTTGTGGGGCTGTGAGCGTTGGAATTGCTCTCTTCTACTTGTATTCCATGGTGTGCAGCACAGGGCCTAAGACACACAGCACACATACAGTAATATTTTTTGAGTGAGCCAATAAAGGAAGGAGAGAGTGACTGAGACACTAGCGGAGAGCAGTACTAACAAGCAAAAATGCTTTACTCTCTTATATTAACACATTCTGACAAGAGGCGGGCAGGCCGGTGCCGCGGCTCACTAGGCTAATCCTCCGCCTTGAGGCGCCGGCACACCAGGTTCTAGTCCCGGTCGGGGCACCGGATTCTGTCCCGGTTGCCCCTCTTCCAGGCCAGCTCTCTGCTGTGGCCAGGGAGTGCAGTGGAGGATGGCCCAAGTGCTTGGGCCCTGCACCCCATGGGAGACCAGGAGAAGTACCTGGCTCCTGCCATTGGATCAGCGCGGTACCCCGGCTGCAGCACACTGGCCGCGGCGGCCATTGGAGGGTGAACCAACGACAAAGGAAGACCTTTCTCTCTGTCTCTCTCTCTCACTGTCCACTCTGCCTGTCAAAAAAAAAAAAAAAAAAAAAAAAAGGCGGGCAGAAAGTATTGCCTCGTTCTGTAACGACACTAGTGATAGTGTAATGACTTCCAAGTCCATGCAGGTGTGTTTTCTCTGTCCCTATTGCTGTCATACCTACTCTTTTTTTTTTTTTAAGCAAAAAATGTTTATTTAATTGAAAGGCAAAAACAGGAAGGCAGAGATCTTCCATTCCAGTTTGCTCCCTAAATGCCCAAAGTAAGGCATACTGGGCCAGGTCAAAGGTGAGAGTCAGGAACTCAATACAAGGTGGAGCACGTGAATAGCGTAGATCCACCTAGCTGAGCCCTCACGTGCTCTTACCAATGTGCACATTAACATTATACTGGGGGATCGGCGTTGTGGCACAGTGGGTTAATCCTCCGCCTGTGATGCCAGCATCCCATATGGGCACCGGTTCTAATCCTGGCTGCTCCTCTTCCAATCCAGCTCTCTGCTGTGACCTGGGAAAGCAGTAAAACATGGCCCGAGTCCTTGGGCCCTGCACCCACATGGGAGACTGGGAAGTAGTTCCTGGCTCCTGGCTTAGGATCAACGCAACTCCAACCATTGCAGCCACTGGGGAGTGAACCAACAAACGGAAGACCTTTCTCTCTGTTTCTCCCTCTCACTGTCTGTAACTCTACCTCTCAAATAAATAAATAAAATCTTCTTTAAAAAAAAATATACTGGAATCAGGAGCCGGCATTGTGGTGCAATGGATTAAGCCACTGCCTGTAACATTAGCATGCTATATGTGTGCTGGTTCAAGTCCCAGCTGCTCCACTTCTGATTCGGCTCCTTGCAAATATACCTGGGAAAGCAGGGGAAGATGGACCAAGATCTTTGGCCCCGGTACCCCTGTTGGAGGCCCAGATGGTGTTCCAGACTCCTGGCTTCAGCCTCTCCCAGCCCCAGCCATTACAACCATTTGGGGAATGAGCCAGCAGATGGAAGATTCTCTCTCTCTCTCCCTCTCCATCTCACCCTCTCCCCCTCTCTCCTCCTCCCTCCCTCCGTCTCTCCCTCCCTCTCCCCCCACCATCTCTCTCCCTTCTGCCTTTTCTCCCCTCCTTCTCTGTGTCTTTCAAATAAAAAAAATCCTACAAAAGAGTTAGACTGCAATCAGAAAGAGCCAGGACTCAAACCCTGGCGTACTAATTCGGGGTACAGGTATCCTAAGCAGTGTGTCTTAACCATTGCACCAGATGCCTGCTTCTGGACACTACTCTTACAGAAGGATGTAATTTCTATCTCTGATAAGATCTGCCATCCCTAGTTAGTTATTTTTCTTTATAAAATTAAATATAATTATCCATCAGTCACATGAAAAGTTTGATTGCCAAATGCCTATATTTCACACATTTCTTGGCTGTGTCTCCAAGTGCTATAATCTTACATAAAAGCATAAATGGCAGGATGAGCATGCGAAAAACCAAGTATATATTATGCAAATTCACAGTGCGATAGGAACCGTGTCTATTATTTTAGCCAAAGTTGATTTTAATCATGTGTAAAAGTAAAACCACTAATTGAAGACAAATTTAACTGGTGAGATTGACAATGAAGTGATAATGGTCATGAGTCACAGTTCGTAGATCTGCCAAAGTGTCAGTGCACTGACAATTGATTTTTGTTAATGACAAAAATGTCTTATAAATTGATGGGGATTAAAACACAGGAAATAAAATACATATTTTACTCTTAATCTTAAATTGAGTTGACACTGTCCATAACTCAAGCAGAACGGAAGAAATTTCCTTCAGGGTTCATCCTGAAGCAGGGGAATCCGGCCTAGTGGGAGGCACCGCTCTTTAGGCAGTTCTTTCTGATGTGGGTTTTGTGAGTCACCCAGAGTCATCAGGCTTGCTTCAACCTCCTTTTCATCCAGACCACAAGCTGGTGGGTAAACCCATGTTATCGCGCAGTGTTTTTTGCCAGTTCGATAGACTGCACTAAGATTTGTAGGAGGAGCATGGCTCATGAACAGTGCACTCTGGAGAATAGAGCATTGTACAGAGGCAGCAGAATGGGACTGCATAACCCAGAACCTTAGTATTCCTCTATGTGACGTGGAGGCTGGGATGAAGCATCACTGCTCAGGGGTGGGCATTTGAGGAGTGAAGCTGTATACAGGAGCTGCCTCTGTCTCTCTGTCTCTGCCTCTCAAATAAATTAATTTTTAAAAAATGTAAAAATGTGTTCTCTTGGAAGAGCAGCAGAACTTATTTCAAAAGCAGTCTTTCCTGGAATCCCAATATATCCAGCAGATAAAAGTGGAATTGTTCTGAAGTCAAGAATTAAAACCGAGAGTCCCGTTCACTTGGGTCGTCCTCTGTGTTTTTTTGTGGTTGTTGATGTTCTTGCTAACTCAGAAATTCTGAAGTTTCGTATTAATTTAACCTATAGTCATCTTAGGACTGACGATCCTGTTCATGTGAAAATGGATGTGGTCTGGGTGAGTCAGGCAAACATACGGGGACAGATTTAACCGGGGACAGATTTAACCGTCTCATACCTCAGATAGGGAGAGCTCTTCTCCATCAGTCTCCACCCATGGTGGCCACGGGGGGTATTTAGAAGCTGGTGTAGGTTGAGGTCAAGAAAATAGAACTTGGGAGAGAGATCTTGGCTAGGGGCTGGGCTGTACCATTTGCCAACTGCAATCTTGAGCAAGCTACTTAATCTCCCTAATGTTCAGTTTCATTTATAAAAAAGCATTGTTAATAGCACATATTACCTAGGGGTACTATGAAGATTAATAAGATAATAAGTCTTTGTAGTTCTTGCCATAATGGTGTTGCCAGGCAGTAATGGCTCAAAGGGTGAGAGCTTATTTAAATACAGATGTTTTTTGAATGAATGATTGAATGAATATAGAACTAGCGTTCTCTTTCTTTATATTATTTTTAGGATTTATTTATTTGAAAGGCAGAGTTAGAGAGAGAGAGAGAGAGAGAGAGAGAGGTCTTCCATCTGCTGGTTCACTCCCCAGATGGCTGCAATGGCCAGAGCTGTGCCGTTCCAAAGCCAGGAGCCAGGAGCTTCTTCCAGGTCTCCCACATGGGTGCAGAGAGCTAGATCGGAAGTGGAGCAGCTGGAAATTGAACCAGCACCCATATGGGATGCCAACACTACAGGCAGCAGCTTTACCTGCTATGCCACAGTACCAGCCCCTAGCCTTTTCTTTCTGACATGGTTTATCATTTCATTTAATTCAGTTTTAAATTTAGGTTTGATTTTTAAAAAAATATTTAGTTATTTATTTTTAAAGATTTATTTATTTATTAGACATCAGAATTACAGAGAGAAAGAGGCAGAGAGAGTATTCCATCTACTGGTTCACTCCCCAATTGGCCGCAATGGCTGTAGCTGCGCCGATCTGAAGCCAGGAGCTTCTTCCAGTTCTCCCACATGGGTGCAGGGGCCCAAAGACTTGAGCCATCCTCTGCTGCTTTCCCAGGCCATAGCTGGATCAGAAGAGGAGCAGCCAGGATTTGAACCGGTGCCCACATGGGATACCAGCATTGCAGACGGCCGCCCCACCTGCTAAGCCACAGCATCAGCCCCTAGGTTTGCTTTTACAGAAGATTTATTTAGGTGTCTCGATGTTGTGGTGTCGTGGGTAAAGCCTACAATGCTAGGATCCCATACGGATGCCAGTTCAAGACCCACCTGTTCCAATTCAGCCTGGCCCAGCCCAGGCCGTTACAGCCATCTGGGGAGTAAACCAGCAGATGCAAGATCTCTCTGTCTCTCCCTCTCTCTCTGTAGCTCTGACTTTTTTTTTTTTCTTTTTAAGATTCATTTATTTATTTGAAAGGCAGAGTTACAGAGAGGCAGAGAGAGAGAGTCTTCAAACTACTGGTTTACTTTCCAGATGGCTGCAACGGCCAGAGCTTCTCCCATCTGAAGCCAGGAGTCTCTTCCAGGTGTCCCACGTGGGTACAGGCCCCCAAGGACTTGTGCCACCCTCTGCTGCTTTCCCAGGTCATAGCAGAGAACTGGCTTTTAGGTGGAGCAGCCGTAATTCAAACTGGCAGCCATATGGGATGCCGGCACTGCAGGGGGCGGTTTTACCTGTTATGCCACAGTGCTGGCTCCTGTGTCTCTGCTTTTCACAAAGAAAGAATTTGTTTTAAATGACTAGTGCATTTCAAAAAGAAAGGCAGAGTTACAGAGAGAAAAGCTGAGTCTTCCCCCCACTGGCTTACTCCCCAAGTGGCTGCCTTGGTCAGGACTTTGCCAGGTGGAAGTCAGGAGGCTGGAACTCCATCTGGGTTTCCCGTATGGGTGGCAGGAACATAAGCACTTGGACCACCTTCCTCTGCTTTCGCAGGCACATTAGCATGGAGCTGGGTCACAGTGCAGCCAGGCCTTGAATTGGCACCTGTATGGGATGTCTCCATTGCAGTTGGCAGCTTCACCTGCTGTACCACAACACCAGCCCCTTAGGTTTGCTTTTAAAGCAAATTCTCTCCTAATGCAAATAACCAAATTCTGATTGATAACAATTACATAACTTTTGAAGGAGTAGGAAAAAATGGGATCCTACCATAACACAAACAACTTTGCGTTAGAAAACAAAGTCCCTGTGTAAGATCCATAAAGCTTGTCAACTTACTATTGTGTCTATGATGCACATCACAATTACTTAGTAAGAAGTGCTTGCTACATGCAGGATGTTGGGACCATCCACAGATCGCTGCTGTGATGTGAGGCCTCAGAATTCGCATTTCTGACAGGTTGCCAGATGATGCTGATCCTGGTGGTCTGAGGAATTCACGTCCAGCATCATTTTAGTTTTCATTTTAAAAGTGTCTATGAAAAAAAGAGAGACAACGATCTTCCCTCCACTGATAGGACAGTGTGGTCCATACTGAAGACAGGAACCTGAAATTTAGTTCAGGGCTCCTACATGGGTGACAGGGACCTGACCCAAGTACTAGAGCCATCACCTGCTGCCTCCCAGAGCACATGAGAGCAGTAAGTTGGAGTTGGGAGCAGATCCGGGACTCAAACCCAGGCAGTTCCATATTGGATGTGGCTGTTCCAAGTGGCATCTTAACTACTTTGCCGAAATCCCACCCTTAATCACATTTTTATTTTATTTTATTTTTTTTTTTTTAATTTTTTGACAGGCAGAGTGGACAGTGAGAGAGAGACAGAGAGAAAGGTCTTCCTTTTGCCGTTGGTTCACCCTCCAATGGCCGCCGCGGCCAGCGCGCTGCGGCCGGCGCACCGCGCTGATCCGATGGCAGGAGCCAGGAGCCAGGTGCTTTTCCTGGTCTCCCATGGGGTGCAGGGCCCAAGCACCTGGGCCATCCTCCACTGCACTCCCTGGCCACAGCAGAGGGCTGGCCTGGAAGAGGGGCAACCAGGACAGAATCCGGCGCCCCGGCCGGGACTAGAACCCGGTGTGCCGGCGCCGCTAGGCGGAGGATTAGCCTAGTGAGCCGCAGCGCCGGCCTTAATCACATTTTTTAAAGTAAAACAAAAAACAGTATTATTTCATTTGGAGAACAGAAGTACAACATCCTTCTAAAAGTTTGTCAGGAAATGGAGTTAAAAGACCAATTTATTTTGGCACCAACATTTTGAAATCCATGCATAGTTTTTTCACAAGGCACATTTTTCAGAAAGTTTCTTAATGTCACTACTGGTTCACTCCCTCAAATGCCTTGCAACAGCTGAGATTGGGCTGGGCCAAATCCAGAAGTCAAGAAAACAATCCAGGTCTCCCGTGTGTGTGGCAGGGACAGCATATTACCATGCAGCCTCTGCAGTAGCAGGAAGCTAGAGTGAGGAACTGGAGTGAAGCATTGAACCCAGGCACGCTGATGTGGGATTTGGGCATCTTAATTGAAGTCTAAACACCTGTACCCTCAGGAACTTTTTGAAGTGTCCTTGGACAGAAATGTTAGGTCCTATGCCAACTCTAAATTTAAATTCTGCAATAATTATGAAATTTGTGATTCTTTCTAGGTATTTGGTATGGAAAATCTCCCTATATGTGTTTCCTTTGTTTATATAAGACCTATAATGTCCTTTTTAAACTGATCAGAACAGATACTACACATGATCTTAGCCAATAGGATGAGAAGCAGTGTAATGTCATTTGAAATGTGAATATGCTTTTAATGTTCAGAACAGAATTGAATATTTCATTCCACCTTGGATATGTTAGTAAATTTGTGTCTACACGATTTCTGCAGTGTTAACTTTTGTACTGACACATGCTTCCTTGCTTTCTTTATTGTAGTATGGAAGAGAAGAAAGTGACTGGACAATTGTATTATCCTGAAAGGAAAATACAAGATCTCAACTGTATGAGCTTGGGATGAACCCGTTGCAATGGGATTGTGATAGACTCCTTTGGCTGCCTGTCAGTTGTCCTAATGTAGTTTGTAGGATCAGTATATTACAAGGATGATTCTCTTCTTACGCTAGAGAAAACGAATTGCAATCATTCATGGTGTTCTTTAAGATTGGTAGTAGCTTATGTTCCCTTTTCCTAGAAAGCCATATAACATAGAACTTTCCTCAATAATTTGAGTGCCTCCCTTAGTCCTTCACTTAGATACAACAATGTTTACTCCTTGGTATAAATTATACACTACTCCTCCACCAAACTCAGTGTTTTTGTATGTGGGATTGAAAGCTGATTGAAATGCATTTCATGGGTAATGTTCCATGTATCACATCGTTATCCTTGGAAAGTGTTTGCTTTTTTAACTCAAGACTGAAAAACTGGATTTTCTTCATCTCACGGTTTTGCGGACCACTAGGTCCATCCTAGGGGCCATATCTCCCTTCTTGCTGGTGCCACAGTCTGCTCCAAGCTCAACCTGCGTGTCAGACCTGAGCATGGGTCTACCATGCCCTTTCCATTCGGCGGTGTCATTGGCTGTCAGGCATCTACAAGACGGGAAATCTTATGCTTATAAGACCTTTGGATCCCCAGTGCCTGTTGCACAGTAGGCACTCAAGTCCATGGTGTACCTGATCAATGAATGACCACGTAGCTTCTGTACAAGTGCATTTTGTTCCTCTATTATGAGTCCTCCTTCTTAGAATTTGTGATGGATTCTGACTTTGTGTGTGTTTACCTCATGCCTTGTTTTCTTCCATGGACTACTTAATCAGCACAGGTACTCAGAGGCACAGTTAGTTGGAGGAATCATTTCATAGTTGAAGACCACCTTGAGATTGAAACAGTCATCCTGGAGAGAAATCATAATATCACACCCAGCAAATGGAAATAGCAAATGTTATACGCCATGTGTCAAATAAGAAATAGATGGTCTTTCATGTCGGGGATAGGTAAAAAACAAAGAGGTATATTCTGTTGTTGTAAGTGGTCTTTTCTGTTGATTGGAGACCAAAGTGAGCAAACGGAGACAGAGGGGAAGAGCTGGGAATTAGAGTTGCGTGCTAACTGGTTTATCTAGGAGAAAGTTAACTCTTGATAGGAAACATTTGTCCTTGGACAGTCAGCTCTCAGATACTGAATTTTTTTTTTTTCAGTTCAAATCATTTTCATTTTACTGATCATATATTATTATTTTTTTCAGAGCAAGGGGAAAACACATTCTAAAAGTTTCCTAAGACATTTATCAACATGTAGTAAATGGACTTTGAATCTCTTCCAAAGCTTTCTACCTTAGGGTCACTTTGAGACTTGAATGGCAAAATGGACGTTAACAAAGTGTAAGATGAACAGACTGGTGGAAGTATCTTTGGGGAGAGTTTTAATTGGAGAGCTAAGCCTTGGGGAGGGCTCTCCTTTTCAGATCTTCTGTGCTCCTGACTGTCTCACCAAGTGGCATCTAAGGGGATGCTTTGGCTTAGCTAAATTCACTCCCCTCACTCTGAATACGGTAGCCTCAAAAAAAAATTTCAGGTAATTTCAATGATCATCTAAAGCATAATAACTAGAATCTGTTCCTATGAGAAATGGAAATTACTTGTTTGCCATAAATATATTTTATACACAGGACATGCCCATTGTGAAAGTTGGAGAACATTAATTTTGTCAGATTACTTTTCCAGAGAGCATTTTATGCCCTTTCTACCAGACTCAGTGAAGATTAAGGATATACATTTTTTAAAATGGGAGATCTCCTAATGCAGATAACACAGTCTGCCATTCTCATTCAAGTAATGGAAATTGACCCTGACACTAACTTGTTAAAAAGATTTAAAAAGAACATCTGCACATCTTTTTTCCTTGTTCACTGTTTGTTTAATTGCAGTGGAGGAATACAGCAAGAGTGCCATGTTCTATCTAGGCAATTATCCATTCTTCAAGACTTAGTTATCGCAACACTAATTGATCATTTAAGGCGTAAGATAGTCTAGCATTAGGAACATGTGAGGCTAATCTGCTCAAAAAGATCAACAAATTAATATTGTTGCTGATATTTGCATAATTGGCTGCAATTATTTAATGTTTAATTGGGTTGATCAAATGAGATTCAGCAACTCACATGTGCATGAATATAAACAGACTTGGTGGCACTTAAAATGATAATGATTAACTTATTTTCCTTGTGCTCTTCTTCCCACTTTCTCCAGTTTCTACATTCAGACCAAGTCTGTCAGCTTTTTCTAAAATGTCTCTGTGGAAACAGGAATTTTAAAATGAAATGTTATTCAGGCGTAGAAAAAAATTCTAAACATTTCCTATGAGATTGACTCTTAAGAATTTTCTTTCTTAGCATAATTTATTAAGGATTCAATCCATGAAACACTGAAAAAAGAGTCCAGCTCGGGGGTGAATACTCTGACCTATACATTACAGCCAACAGGAACTGATTTCATTAATAACACCTGCGTGCACCTTTGCTCTTGATAGAATGGGAAAGAGAAATAAATGAGAAATCTTAAGGAATTACACATTTAAAGTATGAGTTTATTTTGGTCTCAAAATTTTTTTTAAAGACATGCATAATTTTTTTCATGAGATGCATTTTCCATGTATTGGTGGAAAAATTTGCACCAAAATTAACTCACTTTCGTTTTTTAAGTTACTTTTTCATTTTATTTGGAAGCAATTAGATGGAGACAGGCAAACAGACCTTCTGTCCACTGGATTACTTCCCCAAATACCCACAACAGCCATGGCTCAGCCAGACAGAGCCCGGGAGCTTGGAACTCCACCCAGGTCTCCCGCATGGGTGGCAGGCACCCAAGTACTTCCATATGCTGCTCCCCAGGAAGCATGACCGGAAGTGGAGGAACAAGGACTTGATCCAGCCACTCCAGGATGGGATGTGGGCACCCCAACTGGCAACTGAAGCCCTGTGCTAAATGCCTGCCCCCAAACTCACAGTTTTAATTCTAATTTTTCCAGGAATGTTTTGAAGTACCCTCAGGCATCCTGAGTAAATTTCTTCACCATATTGGTTTTGTTGCTTGATAAAATGGTACCCATACAAGTGGTCTTGTTTGCCTCCAATCTGAGCATTCTGGGGCCCTTGAAGGCAGTTTATGAGTGAATCTTAGAAGAATTGTACAAGCTGTTGTTATTAAAGCTGCAGTTTCAGTTCTGCTTTAGGGCAATTGTGCTATGAAAACAGCTGCCAAAATAAACTTACTTATTTTCCCCAGTCCCAGTTCCACTCAATGTTCCATCACTCTACTGTGTTGCTTTTTTTGAACATCTACATTCCGTTTACCCTTATGGGGGGGGGGGGGGCAGTGAGGATGTGTTTTAAGCAGAAAATAACTTGTTCACATTCAGTGAGTGATATCTAAAATATTTCTAATATTTCTTGGATGCACCAAAGCAAGGTATTTAGACAGGGTTAAAGTAACTTATTTCATGAACTGATTTTTTTAAATGATCAGAGAACTCTTCCTTGTAATATGGGTGTTGAGGTTTTTCCTTACCTGGATATGTAAAAACTGAAGTTCCAGTCGGCAGTGCTAAGAGGGTTGTTTCATAACAACTCCTTTGCTTTGCCAGGAGTATAATGTGTTTCACTCTCTATTTTCCATATAAGCTCCTCCCCCACCACTGCCAAAAAGAAGTGTAAGGGGTGGTCCCAGCTTTTCAAGAAGCCTTACCTATTAATTGACTATATTGATTATGTAGTTGACTAGAGATTATATTAATTGATTAGAGATTTTATAGTTCGTGTGATAAATGTTGATCAGGGATTAGGAAGTTAGGTTTAAAAAATAAATAGTATGTAAGCAATACCCTCATGAGACTTATAGTCTATTACTTGAACTAGTTTAGATATAGAAACAATTCTTAATAGTTAGATAATAAGTAGAGAAATGCCAGAGTACATCTGTCATCAAGAAATCACAATGCACGTTTATTTCATCCCATTTCTTTAGTTAAATTTATTATTATTACTATTTATTTGAAAGGCAGAGAGAGAGTTACAGAGACAGACTGCAAGAGATCTTCCATCCACTGGTCTACTTCCCAAATGCCTGCTACGGCTGGGGCAGGGCCAAGCCAAAGGAAGGAGCCAGGAACTCAGTGCAGATTTCCCACAAGACAGAGATGGCAAAGGTCCAAGTAGTTGAACGTGAGCAGGAAGGTGCAGTCAGAAGCAGAGCTGAGATGTGAACCCAGGCACTCCAGTAGGGGCTGTAGGCATCTTAACCACTGAGCCAAAAAATACAGTCTCATTTTTAAAGAAAATTGGTCCTTTTTATCAACTCTCCTTCTCTCCTTTTTCTCTAGTTTAAGACAACTGCGAAGGGTTAACCTGTAGAGTTACTCTGTCCCAGCCTGTAAAGTATAAATTACTCACTTTGTGGCTTACTCCTTATTACCAACCTCATGCATTTGTTGTCGGCATGCTTCATCCAACAAACCCTGCAGATTGCAGTATCCTTCCTTCCTAGTCTTTTTTTTTTTTTTTTTTTTTTTTGGACAGGCAGAGTGGACAGTGTGAGAGAGAGACAGAGAGAAAGGTCTTCCTTTGTCGTTGGTCCACCCTCCAATGGCCGGCACAGCTGGTGCGCTGCGCCAGCGCACCGTGCTGATCCGATGGCAGGAGCCAGGTGCTTCTCCTGGTCTCCCATGGGGTGCAGGGCCCAAGCACTTGGGCCATCCTCCACTGCACTCCCTGGCCACAGCAGAGAGCTGGCCTGGAAGAGGGGCAACCGGGACAGAATCTGGCACCCCGACCGGGACTAGAACCTGGTGTGCCGGCGCCGCAAGGCAGAGGATTAGCCTGTTGAGCCGCGGCGCCAGCCTCCTTCGTAGTCTTAACCTCAAAGCTGATCATATTGAAATAAACAAAGAAAATGATCCTAGAGGGAATTTTTTAAGAAAATGTCCCATAGGAATCTACTCAGAAAATAACTTCCGTGGAATTATGATTTCTCATAGTTTGAAGTTTTACCAAAGAAAGACCATTTAACATATTACAAAGAGATTAATTCTCATTGCCAAAAAGCGCTTTTTGGAAAAAGATTATTTTTTATTTGAAAGGCAGAATTACAGAGAGGTAGAGACAGAGCTTCCATCCATGGGTTCACTCCCTAAATGGCTGCTACTGCTAGGCTGAAGTCAGAAGTAGGGAGCTTCTTCCAGGTCTCCCACGTGGGTATAAGCACCCAAGCACGTAGGCCATCCTCCGCTACTTTTCCGGGGCATTAGCAGGGAGTTGAGAATACAAAGGTAGGGCTGGTGTTGCATTGCAGAGGGTTAAGCTGCCACCTGTTACGCCAGCTTCCCGCATGGGCTGTGAATCCCTGGTAATTGCATGGGAAAGCAGCAGGAGATGGCCCAAGTGCTTGGATCCCTGCCGCCCATGTAAGAGACCCGTGAAACTCCTGGCTTCAGGCTTTCTGTTGTAGCCATTCAGGGAGTCAGTCAGCAGTTGGAAGATCTCTGTCTCTACCTCTCTCTCTGTAACTCTTGATTTTCAGGTAAAATAAATTTTTTAAGAACTACAAAGCTAGAAGAAAGTGATTTTTTAATCCTCATAATACCATAATAAAATACTTCTCAATTATTTAATTTGGACAGGTTGAAAATGAGGTATCATTAGAGTATAGTAGTGTTTGTGGGTAAATAATTCCCTGGGGTCAGATACATGTAAACATACGTACTTAAATTAATGATGCAGGCATGAAACTCAGTGTTTGAAATTGAAGTACTCTGTAAAATCTGCTGGATAGTTTATTGAAGTCTAAATCATCCTGTCTGAAAATATATTTTTCATACCATGGTAAACCCAACTAAGAAAACCTAAAACTTTGCTTCCATACGTACAATTTATGTAATCCACTGTTGGGATTGTAAACATTGATATAATCTGTTGGCATAGAAATGAATTTAAATATGATTTCTCTGGACATCCACTATCATAAAGGCTACATTCCTAGTTGCCTATCATTGAATTATGGAGAAAAATTTAAACAGAGAAGATGTGAGAGGAAGAACAGGTGGAGGTAAAGAAAGGAATGTTATGGGGAGGGCAGTGTGATTCTGTGCTGTCCAGAGGAGCTTTTCTTTTCTTCTGCCATGCATTGAGATTTTCAGCTTTCAATATAGGTGCCAAATACAAACAGTACTCTTTAGGGAAGTGACTAATATTATGGCCAGTTTACCAGATATTAGGATTAGATCACAATCTTGACATTATGAGTGTTATATTAAACCACTGAAGATTACAACCAACTTGGATGAGACTTTATAATTACATAGACTGTAGGACCTACTATATCATTTCTAAACCATGTATTCCAAGATTCATGGAGGCTTCTTAAGATTAAATAAATGAGAAGGAGTATATTATAACTTTTTTTTTCGTAAAAATACTATTTACCACTGTCCCCTTCTCCTTGGTGGAAGTCATTAAGTTATCTGGAAATAATTGGATATTATTAAGTGGTTAACTAACAACGTTCTGCAGTTTTCTCAGACCAGTTGCACAAGTTCATTCAAGTCATTCTCAAAGTTAAGAAAGGATGGCAAATATCCTTTGAAGAACACAGGAATTCTTGAGAATATGGTTATAAGAAGATGTTGATTCAGGTCTTAAAAATAAGCTAGCTAATCTGTGTGCTGTAAATTCTGCAGATGTTTCTTTGGTGACTTGTAGCAATGAATGATCGTATTGTATACCCAGTTAGTCAATACAGGGAGCCAGAGTCTTGCCCACGCTTTTAGAGAATTTGTGCCTACTTGATATGACAGCCGCAGGAAAGTAAGTCTTTTGAGGGAATTTTAAAATCGGGGCTTGCCTGTTCTCTTGCGTCTGAATGTGATTGCAATGTCTGTTGTAATGGTGAACCCACACACGATGGCCAGTCTTTCTTCTATCTCTTGTGTTTATCTTTGAAATTCGTTTTAAGAAAATTGGAGTAGAAAGAAACACTTCATCCATGAGGATTGGCTTTCATGAAAAATTGCTGAGGGGTCGTGTTGAAAAGATGGAAGCTTATGAAACCCAATGGGAACATGCACAGTAGAGTGGGTGAAAGAAACTACCTCATTCTTTGAAGGTTTTGTGAAAGCACAACACTCTTTAAATGACTTTCTTGTACGAGAGCCATCTGGTGTGACGATGTCTATATTTGTATGTCTAATGGACCTGGAGTCATTTCATTTTGCTGGCAATAGACACATTCTATCATTTGTAAGTTCCTCGTCAGATCTGTAATTATACATGGAACCTGTCATCAATAAAACAAATTAAAGGAATCGTGTTTGTGTAGCCTCATGAAAAGAGACTTGTTAGATGTATGAAATAATAATGCTTAATTACTGTTTTTATGTCCTCAAAGTTTTGGGTCAGGGGTTGTAAAATACAGGGTATTTTAAAACTGAAATGTCATTGAGAGTGAAGAGGAACACAGAAAAAGAGCTGGTGGAATCTAAATACATCTTGTCTTCAAACACTTGGGTAAGAGAGATACAGTGAGCATTTCAAAACTGTTCTTTCCCCTGGTTATGGAGTTATCTTGAGTAAAATTTAGCTTTGTCTTTTGAATTTTGCACAGAATGAGGTTACCTTTTCCCATTCACTCTTAAACCATACACCCCTATGTGGTTAATTTTATAAGGTGAAAGAAATCTGGTAAAAATCTAAACACCAGTGATGTGTCCTTTTCACCAAACCAGGCCTTGTATAAGTTGCCCTGGAAGAGGGATGGTTGCTTGGCACAGTGGTTGGATCACCGTGTTCCACGTCAGAATGCCTGGGTTCAGTCCTGGCTCCAGCTTCCTGCTAACGTGCACCCGGGGAGATGCAGCTGATCACTCAAGTACTCGAGTACCTGCCATCCACATGAAGGACCCCACCTGGGTTCCAGGCTGTTGAGTTCAATGTTTCCTAGCCCTGCTATTGTGGACATTTCAGGGAGTAAACCAAAGATCTCTGTCCCCCTGCCTTTCAAATACATATTCTTTTGTCAAAAATTGTCCTGAAATCATCTACTTGAGAGAATAAAGCCAAATGCAGATATAGCCATAGATCACACGTTCATTTTCTTATGATTCGTCCAGATAATTACAAATGCAGCAAACCCCAAGGCTTTTCAAGGAGTTACCTTAAACTGAGCTGGAAAAAGTGTCAGCTCAGTGAGCCTCTTCTCCAGACCTTGTTACCCTGTGAAAGTGCTGGTCTTTATCCAGATGACTCTGAAGCAGTTACACGCAGAATGTGGAAGGTCCAGTGCAGGTCATTAGCCCAGGTCTCCGCAGTGTTGATGCTTAGCTTCCACAAGAGTGACAGGGAGAGCTCTGACATTCCTGAGGGTGATGGCCTATATACACTGGAGCTTCTGTGGTCATCGGATGAGACAGAAGTCTCCTTCAGGGTAGAAAATGTCTCTTTACATCAATTAAGGAAGAAGCAAAAAAAAAATATTTTGACCTTGTAGAATGATTTTTTGCTAAGCTGATTCAATGTGATCTCAAGCATACTTTTCAAGTCAAGAATCTGATTTCACTTTCATGGCATATGGTATATGCCTTATACCATGACAACTTATTCCTAAACAAAATGTGCTATTGTAGCCTGACTTTCATTGTAATGGTGAAAACTTGAAGGATCGCTTTCCTGTAACCAAAATACCCAGAGCTCAAGGCATAGTCTCTTTGTATGTCTGTCAAATAATCTGGGTTTGCTCTTTTTAGCTATGTCTGTAAGGAATCAGGGGCAGTGTTGCTTGATACCTGTGGTCCTTTTCTCCAATGACCTTTGTTACTAAGTAAGATTTTTGAAAAATTGGATGAGAAAATTGTAAAGCCAAAAGATTTCATGCTGATTGTATCCCAAATACATCAGTTTTGTAAGTTGAGCTGATAAAACTCAACAGAAAAGGATAAACTGCATTTATTTTAAGGATAGTTATATAATCAAATATTTCCCATTAAAGATTGATTCATCATAATGGTGAATAGAAATGGTGCATACTTTAGTCCCTGACTGCTTTCAAGCCATGGTAGAATGTAACAAAACGTCTTTCTTGATATGTGGGCCGCCTAATGGGAGAATGGGTGAGAGCCATTGGTTAACCTTGTGATTCCTAATGGGGTTGAATTGGTTGGGGAAAATGGAGAATATAATGTCAATTTCATGGGTTATAAAAGATGAATCAATATTTGTAAAGTACTGGCAATAGTGTGCAAAGTGTGACATGATGAATTTTTATTGACAGTAAATGTTGAGGGGCGAGTGTTGTGTAGCATTTAAAACTGCCCACTGTGACACTGGCATCCTATGTGGGTGCTGGTTCGTGTCTCATCTACTCCAATTCCAATCCACTTCCCTGATAATGGCCTGGGAAAAGCAGCAGAAGATGGCCTAAGTGCCTGGGTCCACGCTGCTCGTGTGGGAGACCTGGAAGATGGTTCTTGTTCCTAGCTTTGGTCTGGCCCAGCCTTGGCCATTGTGGCCATCTGGGGAGTGAACCAGCACATGGAAGATATCTCTCTCTCTCCTTCTCTCTCTCCAAACCTCTAAGGGCATTCAGAACAAAGACAGGTTTCTCAAGGAAGAAGTCTGACTGCAACCTAGAAGTTCTGTTGGGATTTCAGTCTTGCTTGGCCTGCCCTAAAGGTTTCAAACTCGAAACCACAGCTTCAAGCTTCATCTGATTTTCTCACCTGTTGGCTTGCATTAGGGATTTTTAGACTTGCCAGCCCCCAGATCATAGGAGGGGACTGACTCCCTTAAAATTAATTCCTCTCACTATTTAGAGAGATAAGATCTTATTTGTTCATTTTTTGTCTGTAGAACCTTAGTGCAACAACAAACAGCATCTAAGAAAAAAATCATGGGCTTTAGTCTTCCCTTTAGACTCAGGTGTCTAATGTAAGACAGCGCAGAAAATTGACGTTCCCCAAAGACGCTCGTGAGAGCTTAATTGCAACCACCATGACTAAGAGATACAGAATTCCAGGACTGGCAATATTGCTCAACCCAAACTGGCTAAATGAAGGCTGACACCACAGGCAACATTTGAGACATCTTGAGGGAAATATTTCTGAATGCTGGGCCATTAAATGTCCCTTACATTGTTGTTGGCTGAGTGCTCCTGGCCTGAATCTCTGTCCAGAGAACACGACATGGACAAAAGTAGGAGAAAAACACTTTTTTGGGGTAGTTGATGTTTTTGTTTGGTAAGCAGCCGTGCTAGCTGTGTTAGTTCCATGGTTCTGTTACTGGAGAAATGCAGGGTTCTTGTCTTAGCGCAAGAAAGAATTCAGGCGTGAGACAGAGTAGTGCAAAGTAAAAGTAGCAAAGTTTATTAGGGAAGCGACATCCATAAGAACGGATGGGCACCTCTCCAGACAGGACCCGGGAGAGAGTGCAGTCGCTCGGACTTGGGGTGGCGGGGGGGAGGAAGGAGCAAGGTTACATGGTTGAGTGGAGAGATTACACCTGGCCAGGCAGGCAGGCAGGCGACTCAGCAGAGAGGCAGAGGGTTGAGCGCGCAGTCCGGTTGAGGCCGGGGGTTTTTATGGAGATGGGTCTGGCTTCCCCACCTCTGCTCCTCTTGGAACAAAAGACTGTTTAATGTATGGCTACTGTGGTGGTCATGGTGGTTGCACGGACCTGATGCTTTCACACTGGCTAGCAGCCAAGTTCAACCTCACAGCTGCTGGAGCTCTCCTTACCATACTCAACTCAGGACTTCTTTTATAGCCATTTGGACTTTGCTTTCCTTATGTTTGCCGCATATACTGAAGTTATATTTTGTATGAAAGTTTTTGTAAACTCATGAATAAAATGAAGTGTCGCTCCCCCTCTTCATGGAGGAACGACACTAAACCCTGCCTAGGCTTCATATCCGAGTCACGGCACCATTATGTCGCTCCCCGTCTTCGTGGAGGAACGACACAGGATCCTGCGCTGTTCTTTCGTCTGCTCGGCCCTCCCCGGGTTTGCTGCTGGTTCTTCCCGGGTTGGCTACTGGTCCTTCCCGGGTTGGCTACCGTCCCTTCCACCTCTGTGGAAGGGTGGTTCCCCCTGCCACTTTCCCCACTTCCGCGGGGGAGTGGCACACCGCCAGCCGGCTCTCTTGGCTCTCTCAGGGGCTGCTCAGATGTTATTCGGTTAGATGTTCCCCTTAGATGTTTCTGGTGCATGTTGTCTCTCTCCTCCTTTACAGTCCTTTTCCACCAATCCCAACTCTGCTACCCACACGCCGAGTACGCTGCTCTCCTCCAATCAGGAGCAGCTCCTGCAGCTTGTCAAGTTGGTGAGAGGCAGCTGTGTAGAAGCTGTTTACTCCTCTCCCAGCGCCATATTGTGGGAGAGCAGATGCATAGAATAAGTCTTAATTCGAGTAACAGTCTAGTCCCAATTGCTCCGCACAATGAAGAAGTCAGTCTACTTCACTTCTGCAGATTTGAGAAGGCACTAAGGCCATTTAAAAGGCAGTAAGAAGCCAAATGAGATTACATGATGGGCACAGCGTTTGTCCACAACTGCCCTCACCAGTGTTGTTCCTGCAGAATGAGAAGGTGACAGCAAATTTTCTATGGGGAGAAGAAGGAGCTATTTTTCCTGGGCTTGCTTTGATTAGAACTGCAAAGTTAATGTTTGCATTTTCTGCAAGACTTATTTCCCAGTTTATGCAAACTTTCTTGAATGTCAGTAAAACTCCTGATAGTATTACATAATTCTTGCTAATCTCAGATTTCGATAGCGGGTGTTCACAGTGAGATGTGGGAAGGTCACAAACTGTTTTGCATTTATATTTCCCTTCAATTGACATTCATTCCATTTGCTTATACTCATCTAGGTGACTATGAGAACTTGTAATTATTTATGTCCTTGTTTACCTCTTTCAGTAGACTAGTAATTCTTCAAAGGATTGCATCTAACTCAGTTTCCTGTCTTCCCAGAACATAATTCTTTGATCATATAAAATAGTGTATATTAAGCACCCACCAGAGAGCGCAACATCTAATAGGCGCAAAGTATTTGGCAGCACTGTGCTTAACTCCGCTAGGCCCCCTTAACTCCAGGTCCTTAACACACTTCTGCTTTGCAGGCTCAACTGTAACCAACTCATGAGATAATTGGAGATGGGCCTGATAGCTGCTGAGTTTCAGACATCAAATGAGCTCTCAGCTCTAATCCCAGCATCCGGGTCTCTGGGAGGAGCCCCTGAATCTCATTAAGCCGGGGCTTTGTCTCCAACCCGTAACCTGCCTGCCCTTGCATCCTGGCTGACTAGATTTCTGCCATGGTAAAACTTCTTTGTTAGAGGCAACATGATCAGAGCCTCAGTCCATCGGACAAGGGCCGAACAACCCTCACCAGTCTGGAGTTTGTCTCTTCCCACTCTGCTGTAGAAAAGTCCAGTTTCAATCTAGATTGACCTCTTGGGAACAAAATCACTACTTCTTGCTTGATGATGGTGATTGTGGCCCGCATTAGCTAATCTGTAACACTTAGGTACTGAAAATGGCCTGCATTAGGCCTGAATTCGCCAGAATTGCTGACTGTGAGGATTTGGACTGACCTCCACCTTCTCAAGCTTTGGCGAACTCTGGTCTACACTGCCTTGTCTGCCAGCTTGCTCTTGAGTCTCAGCTGGTAACAGCTTTCAAAATTATCCTGGCTTCCTCTTGTCTGTAGCTTTACTTCATTTAATTAATTATTTAAAAATATCTGCTCTTGGCCAGCGCCACGGCTCACTAGGCTAATCTTCCGCCTGCGGCGCTGGCACCCTGGATTCTAGTCCCGGTCGGGGCGCCGGATTCTGTCCCGGCTGCTCCTCTTCCAGGCCAGCTCTCTGCTGTGGCCCGGGAGTGCAGTGGAGGATGGCCCAGGTGCTGGGGCCCTGCACCCGCATGGGAGACTGGGAGGAAGCACCTGGCTCCTGCTTCAGATCGGTGCAGTGCGCCAGCCACAATGCAGCAGCCGTAGCAGCCACTTGGGGAGTGAACCAATGGAAAAAGGAAGACCTTTCCCTCTGTCTCTCTCTCACTGTCCACTCTGCCTATCAAAAAAAATTATCTGCTCTTAAAAAAAATGCTTATTTGAGATAGAGTGCTGTCACTGGCTGTTTCACTCCTTGAATGCCGCGCTTGGGCCAGACTGAAGCTGGGAGCTGGGAACTCAATCTGTGTCACCCACAAGGGTGGTGAGGGCCTGACTCCTTGGCCCATGACCTGCTACTTTCCAGGATGTTGATTGGCAGGAAGCTGGAGTTGGAAGCAGAGCCGGGCAACACACCCAGGCACTCCAACATGGGATGCAAGCATCCCAACTGGTATCGTAACTGCTAGGCCAAAGGCCTGCTCCTAATTAATTTTTTTTTGAGACTGTGTTTTAAAATCTATGATTGCAGCTCCTAGACTGATTTTGAAGTTATTAAATCATGCAAAGCGTGATTAATACACCAGCAGCAGCAGTGACCCTGGGTACTTTGTAGAAATGCATCATGTCAGGTCCTCGTAAGATCTAAGTCAGAATCTGTCTGCAAACGAGATGGTTCACCCACGTGTCCAAATTTGAAAGTGCTGATCTAAGAATTGGGCAGCCTAACAGAGCCAGGTCAGAGGAAAAACCACTAAGAAACTATGGTGAGATAAAGAAACAAGACTCATTTGAAAGCCAAGTTAGGTTTCTACCTAAGAAAATTCTGACATGGAAATGACTTTATATCCCTCTACTTAAGATAGCGTTGAATTTGCGCAAAACCCAACCTAGGCAAGTTGGGTTATGAAATCTTCCTCCTAAGTGGCTAAATTCTTCTGAGCTTTCTTCTGGCACTTCCCTTCAGTCTCAGTCTCTTGTGAGCAAGTCATCATGGTGGTCTGTGAAAAATTACCACACAAGAAATAACAGGAGACTCTTAATTAGTGAATTCCTGCACACTATTTATTCGTTGTATTTTGAGAGCCTCAGGGCGTATATACACAATTAGGAAGATCAACATGAGTCCCTGCCAAGTTGCAGCTGTTAAGTCTCTTGGAATACTAACCTAGATAAGTGCTGCCTTTTATATTAGAGTGAGTTTTCTGCCAGTGACGGTTGGTTGGCTGATGACTTGCCTCAATAACGGGGGCCCTCTTCAGAGGTGCCACAGGTGCAGTGCTGGACCCAGATGCGCCCTCTGAGCTATCCTTCTCCAGTTAGGAGTGCTCTCGTCTCCCTAGAATGTGGAATTAGGATCCTGAGACTCAAATCAGTCGGGTTTAACTACTACCAGATTCAAATGGGGATGCTTCAAAAAGTTCACAAAAAAAGAATTAAAAGATAAGTTTGGCAGCTGACACTTGGCTCAGGGATAAAGATGCCACTTGGAATACCTGTGTCTTATCAGAATGCCTCAGTCCTCTGCTTCTTATTAACATTCATGCTAATATGCACCCTCAGGAGGCAGCAAGTGATGGTTCAGGTCCTTGGGTCCCTACCATCCATGTGGGAAACCTGGATGGAGGTCTGGGCTCCTGGCTTTGGCCTCACCCAGCCCTGGCTGTTGCAGGTATTTGGAAATGATCCAGTGGTTGAAAGAGCTTTCTCGCTCGCTCGCTCACTCGCTCTCTCTCTGCCTTTCAAATAAAAGTCATAATTTTAAACAAAAAAAGCTTATTTGGTGCAACAGAAATTGAAATCGTGCATAGGTGTTTTGTGTGTGTTCCCATGTGTTTCTGTGGTTTTCATTTGTTTTTGGAGAGGCAGAGAGGGCAAGGGAGCTCCCGTCTTCTGATTCACTCCCCATGTACCTCCAACAGTCCAGTAGGAGCTGAGGCTGAGAGCCAGGAACGCAATCCAGGTCACCCACATGGGTAGCAGGGACCCAGTTACTTAACCCCTCGCTGCTGCCTGCCATGGTCTGCATTAACAGGAAGCTCAGTCAAGAGCCAGAGACAGAACTCAAGCCAGACACTGATACAGGGTGCGGGTGTTCCAACGTTGCTTTAATGACTAGGCTAAGTATCTGTATCATTCACAAACATCTGAACAGCCTTCATATGGATGAATTAAAAAAAAATTTTTGCATTAAATAATCTGTACTTTACACGAACTTTTTCACCTGTCCTTATAATGTGCAGAAACAGAATCGGGAATCCATGCATGCGTCCTCATAGGTAAGCAAGGGATTGTTCCATCAGTCTGGATTATATCTAAATCATCACAGATGTGAGGATTTTTTTCCTTCTTAACTGTCTCAGAAGTGGAACATGCATCTTTTCAGAAGATCTTTCTCACATCTAAACTGCTAAGAATTTTTTTCTCTCATTTCTAAACTCAATCATTTTCATATTGCATCTACAAATGAAGAAAAAGTGATTTTCCATGTAACTCCCATCTATTCAATTTAGTAATCCTCACTTCCCAGTGAACATCACTTCTAGATGGAATTCCAAGTTCTCTTGGTGACTTATTCTTTGTCATTAGTTCAAGGACCTACTCTCTTTTGTTTCAGGTTTGTTATGCCATTGGAAGTGATTTGGGATCTGTGCTCTTAACCTTATGCTCAATGCTCTCAGCTTCTCCCACCCTTCAGACTTCAGCAATGCACTTTAGTAACGTTCCAGTCACTAAGGAGGAATACAGTTCTCCCATGCAGCATTTTCCATGACTTAAACAAAAATTTTAATTAATTATTTGAGAGAAAGCCCCCACGTGCTGATTTAGTAGTCCCTTGGTTCCTCCAATGACCAGGGACAGGCCAGGACCCAAAGCCAGGAGCTGGGAACTCAATCCTGGCCTCCCACGTGAGTGACAAGGACCCAAGTACTTGAGTTATCGTGACAGCCTCCCCAGGGTCCACATTAGCAGGAAGCTGGAGTCAGGCGCTAGAGCAGGGAATTGAACTCAAGTTCTCCCGTGTGGGACAGGAGCATCCTAACTGGAGGCTCAGCCATCCCCAGATACCCACCGCCAGCAGTCATTTCGTCCTGGGCACAGTGCTCACTTTTCCCAGGCTGCTCTGCACCTCCTGGATAATCGGTTGTGATTCTTTCTCTGTGTCCTTTGCTTTTTAGCTGTAAGGGTGGCCTCTGTTGCCTCTAATCATCTTCATTTCAGGTACTTTCTCCAGTTTGCTGGCAAATATAATTTTGAGGATTAATTCTAACTTCCATATGTTCCTCTTGTCTCTGAAAGCAACTCTGGAGATACCCAGGATGAAACAAAGTGGAAACTCAAGGAGGTGTGTTGTAATGCTGAGCTCCAGGCTGGAGTCTGCCTCCCTCCCTGCCCCACTAGTTCTTGTTGGTGGCATGACCTTGAACCAAATAATTCCACTGAGAAGAAGGACTTGGGGCCGGCGCTGTGGCTCACTTGGTTAATCCTCCACCTGCAGTGCCCGCATCCCATATGGGTGCCGGGTTCTTAGTCCTGGCTGCTCCTCTTCCAGTCCAGCTCTCTGCTGTGGCCCGAGAAGGCAGTGGAGGATGGCCCAAGTGCTTAGGCCCTGCACCCGCATGGGAGACCAGGGGGAAGCACCTGGCTCCTGGCTTCGGATCGGCATAGCTCTGGCTGTGGCGGCCATTTGGGGGGTGAACCGATGGAAGGAAGACCTTTCTCTCTGTCTCTCTCTCTCTCTCACCGTCTAACTCTCTGTCAAATAAACAACAACGAAGAAGAAGAAGAAGAAGAAGAAGGAGGAGGAGGAGGAGGAGGAGGAGGAGGAGGAGGAAGGAAGAGGAAGGAAGAGGAAGGAAGAAGAAGGAAGAAGAAGAAGAAGAAGGAGGAGGAGGAGGAGGAGGAGGAGGAAGGAGGGGGAGGGGGAGGGGGGAGAGGGAGAGGGAGAAGGAGAAGGAGAAGAGCTTTAATTGTTTGACCTCTGAGGTCCCCTCCTTTATTAAGCTCCCTCAACTGTAAGAAATCTGTCACTCAGGGGCTTAGACTGTCAGTTCCAGGACCTTTTCCACCTCTCCGCTAAGTCATAATTTACCTCATTAAAAGTTCTCATGATTAACAGATATTTGTTCTTTTTTATCTAAAAATTAGTTTTTGTTAATACGTAATGTATGTACATTTTTGTAGGTTCAATGCAGTATTTGAACACATACGTATAGCACAAACTTATCCAGTCAGGCAGTTGGCATTTGCGTTTCCTTATCTTGGTGTTTGAGGCCTCCAGCTCCTGTCTTCTGGTTCCTAATACAGTACATATTACATTACTTTGCACTTCATTTGCCCCACTGTGCTACAGAATACTAGAACTTGTTACCGATACCAATTATGTTTTGGCACCCATTATGTGGCTTTCTTCTATCCTTCCACCACCACCCCCACCCTTCACTTCCCAGCCTCTACTAGTCTCCTTCTAAGCTCAGGACTTTTTCTTTAATTACTGTAAATGAAAGAGATCATGAGGTATTTGTCTTCCTGTGTCTGGCTTATTTTCATTTATTCATTTATTTTTGAAAATGTCAGGATTTCATTTTCTATGGCTGAATAATATTTCATTGTGCATATATGTGTACATTTGTAAGCCCCATCTTCTTTATTATTCCATCATTGGATACATAGATTGATTCCATATCTTGGCTGTTGTGAAGAGTACTACAATGAGCAGAGGAGTGCCGGAATCTCTTTGATAGGCTGACTTCATTTCCCTCATTGAATACCCAGATGCAGGGTAACTGGATGATGAGGTGGACCCCCATTTCAATGTTTGGGGAACCTCCATGCCATTTTCTACAATGGTTATATGAAGATGTGTGCTCATGAAAGAATTTGAAGTTAATTTTTTAAAGAGAAACTAATGAGAAAATCATACAAATCCGAAACAGTTTGATGATCAATACCTTTATCTTTCACCTTACAACTTCAGTAAAGTCTCACCTTCATGATGCAGTCCTCTGAATGTTCTCTTAACATTTGTAATCCTGTGCAGTATTGTCACTCAGTATTTACTGTAAACTTAAATCACAGTGTTACCCCTTTAGGGGTATTCAGTGCTTATCTCTAATAGTAAACTAAACAGGCTGTGTACACCTTGCATAGTCTTTTGGCAGATGGAAAAGATAAGGAAACATCACTTTCCAGTAGTAATAACTATGCTTGTGGAGCATATGCATACATTGTATCACATATGTAGCATCTACATGTGTTTCTCTATTGCCTGTGCTGTTTACTGCATATGTAGGACTCTAACAGTAAGCTCTAATTCCAACTTTGCTTTCCCATTTTGTATCTCTTTTTTTTTTTTCATTTGACAGATAGAGTTAGTGAGAGAGAAAGACAGACAGAGAGGTCTTCCTTCTGTTGGTTCACTCCCCAAATGGCTGCCATGGCCAGCGCTGTGCCGATCCGAAGCCAGGAGCCAGGAACCAGGTGCTTCCTCCTGGTCTCCCACACCGGTGCCGGCGCCCAAGCACCTGGGCCATCCTCCACTGCCTTCCCGGGCCACAGCAGGGAGCTGGAGTGGAAGAGGAGCAGCCGGGACTAGAACCCGGTGTTGATAGGGGATGCGGGCACCGCAGGCGAAGGATTAGCCAAGTGAGCCATGGCGCTGGCCCCCACTTTGCATCTCTTTAACTTCTTTGTTCCTAAGTTTCTCATTGGAAACTGAATATTGAACAATGGTGGAAACAAAAATGATAGATGCAGTAGAGACAACGAGTCACTGCTTTAAGTTCTGTGAGTTCCATAATGAATTGATTCTGTCAGAACATACATCAGTCATCATGTGAGCTGCAGCTGACAGTCCTATCCCCTAGAATGACACTTGAACGTCTCTCTGTCCATAGTGTTTCCAGTGTCCTCCTTGTCTTCTGTGTGAACCCTTTACCAGACTTCCTTTCCAACTTCGAGATTCTCACATACCTGGGGCTGCACCTCCCTCCAAGGCCTTCTGCACATGCTGTTCATTCTGCTCAGAGTGATCCCATCCTTCTCCCAGCGCTACTCATTTCTCCTCCTTCATCTCCCTGGAAGGTTCTTCTTGACCTTGTCTAGAGTAGTTCCCCACCTCCATTAGTCTCATCTCAGCACTCTCTTGGTTTTCCTCAACGCATGCATCACAGTTATAATTCTTTTATCTGCTTGTTTATCATTTCAGCAATTAAAATATAAGCTGTGTGTGGGCAGGCTTCTTTTTTGTCTTTTATTTAAAAATCCATTGCTTAGCATAGTTTTTAACTATAGCAGAGTTTCCTAAGTATTTTTGGAAGGAAAAGGGAAAGAATAAAAGAGAGGAAGGAAGGAAGGGCAAAAGAAACAGTGAAAATAGAAAATCAAACTGGCTTTCTTTATACATGAATCTGTTTTTATTATTTGATAATCAGTAAAAATCTCCCTTGACAATGGTTCCAAGTGTTTGCCACCTTGATTTCTATTGCATGATAAAATGGGATTTTTTTTTCCTTACCTTATTGGCTTGAAAAAGAATCTTGGCATTTTTCAAATCTTTCGAGAGATTTTTTTCTAGCACCAGTACTGGCATTCAACCATTTCTGAAGGGCAGTTGTAGGGTTTTCAACAACTTTTTACCTTGAGAAAGTCTGAGCACCATGGTGTTGGCTGTGTCACTCTGTGGTGGAAGGAATGATGATGGCAGAGTTTGTGCAAAAGGGAAAGATCAGTGGCAAGAAAGGAAGCCAGAGAGGGACCAGTATACTACAAAAACTGTGCGACAGCTTAAGAAATAGTCAAGAGTGAAGACATAGGCTGTGGAACGGGACAGAATACTTGCAAATGATTCATCTGACAAAGGATTAATATCCAGCACATATAAAGAACTCCCAAAAGCTCAACTAAAAATAGTTAAAAATAGACAAATGATATGACTGGACCTCTCACAAAGGGACATTCCAAACAGTCCACAAATTGATGAAAAAATGCTCACTACCATTAGCAGACAGAGAAATGCAAATCAGAACTACAGTGAAGGGCTGGTGTTGTGGCAGAGCAGGTTAAGCTGCCATGTGGGACCCTGGCATCGCATATGGGGAGTGCCGGTTCAGGTGCTGGCTGCTCTGCTTCACATCCGGCTTCCTGCTGCTAATGTGCCTGGGAAAGCAGCAGGTGATGGCCCATGTGCTTGGATCCCTAGGAGACCAGGCCCAAATTCCTGGCTCCTGGCTTTGGCTTGGCCCAGTCCTGGCTGCTGTGGCTATTTTGGGAATGAACCAAAGGATGGGACGTAGAAATCTCTCTTTCAAATAAATAACTAAAATATTAAAACTGCAATGAGAGATCTCCTTATGCTAGTTAGAATGGCTGTTATCAAAGAGGGAAACGTAACAAATGCTTATGAGGATGCAGAGAACCAATCTCCTGTGCACTGTTGGCAGGAATATAAATTAGTATAGGCATTACAGAGAGCAGTATGGAAGCTCCTTAAAAACTAAAAACAGGTCTGCCATGTAAAGTGACCTAGTATATATATACACATATTATATATATATACACACACACACACACACACGTCAGGGTCTCAAGCCCTAGGCTGGTCCCTGACCAGCAGGGGCCACTACAGACACTCCCCAACAAGGTGAACGGGAGAGGTGAGGTTGACGGGTGATGAACACACCACAAGCACCCGTGAGTTCTGTCGAAGCAGGAGCCGCTTTATTGAGGAAGTGTACAGGCTTATAAAGCTTACAAAGGACATGCTCAGTAGGGGAGCCAATCAGCAAAAAGGTCATGCAGGCATGGGTGGACCACGCACTGGGGCACCTTAAGTAAAGTATAGGGATCATGCACTGTCCACGTGTCCAGAACCAAAGCGGACCTATCCCTGCTGGTGGTCTGATCTTAGGTAGCTTGACCGCGGCAGCCGCAGACACGCCCCTCGAACATCCGCCAGGCGCCATATTGTAATGGAGGTTTTAGGCAATGCCCAACACATATACACATATATAATATATATATACTTCAAGGTATATATATATGTATATATAATATATATTGTATGTTATAATATATATACATCTCCAAAAGAAATGAGATCAGCAAATCAAAATGATACCTGCACTTTCATGTTTCTTACTGTGCTATTCACAATAGCTAAGATACGAAATCAACCTAGATTGATTTTACAGATAAGACCCCTGAAGCACAGGTGACAAAAGCAAAAAAAAGTGAAGGGATGAAGTGATAAAGAAAAGGTTATGCAGGCTGGCACTGTAGCGTAATGAGCTAAGCTTCTGCTTGCGGCACTGGCATCCCATATTGGAGCCGGTTTGTGTCCCGGCTGCTCCACTTCTGATCCAGCTCTCTGCTATGGCCTGGGAAAGCAGTAGAAGATGGCCCAAGTCCTTGGGCCCCTGCACCTGCATGGGAGAGCTGGAAGAAGCTCCTCGCTCCTGGCTTTGGATCAACTCAGCTCCAGCTGTTGTGGCCAGTGGATAGAAGACCTTTCTCTCTGTCCCTCTATTTGTCTGTAACTCTACTTCTCAAATAAATAAGTAAATCTTAAAAAATAAAAAGGTTTTGTTGATACACAATGGAATATTTAAAAAAAAAAACTGTGCAAGGTCCTTCTGAGGCCATGTCTCCAGTGGCCTCATGACCAATCCTTAGGCCCACCTCATTTTGATAAAAATTCATTTAGTTACTTGAAAGACAGCAGTGAGACAAGGAAAGAGAGACAAGAGGAGAGAGAGAAAAAGAGAGAGAGAGATCATCCATCCACTGACTTACCTCCCATAAATGCCAACAAGGCTGGGCCAGGCAAAAGTCAGGAACCAAGAACTCCATCCTAGTTTCCCACATGGGGAACAGGGACCCACGTACTTGGGCCATCATCCACTGCTTTCCCAGGCAAAGAAGCGAGATGCTGTATTGGAAGCAGAGTAGTCAGATTTCCCACCAGTCCTCCGATAGAGGACATTGGTGCTGTGCCACAATGTGGGCCCTTAGCATCCATCGTCCCCCTTCTCTCCACCGCCCCTTAAACCATACTTGGAACCAAGTGTTCATGAATCCTTGGGGGATACAGGTATCCAAACCACAGCACCATCTTTTTCCAGAAAGAGCCTGAGGTAGTTTAACAAGGACGAATGTAATACCATTAATATTAAATTAATTTTAAGAGTTTATCAAGGTTAAAAGCAGGTAATGAAAATAAGTTAATTTGGGGGGAAATTCAAAATTTCTAACCTTATTCTCTGCAAAACATGTCAACTCCTCAGAGACAGATTTCCTTAGTTAAAACAGTACTAGCTTCTCATGAGGGACAACCAAGGATATCTATGAGAGACACCATTGTATCATCTTTGTTGGGCAACAGTGAATATGACAAGTACAGATCTACGAAGTTAGCTCCTTACCTATATATTTACCTCATATTTGACCTTAAGCCTTATCGTACACCTTCAGGGTCACACCCATGTAGTTTACACTCTCACTGCTAAGTTCTCAAAATCACCAAACTGCATTGTATTGTTAGGCTCCTCTGGGTCCATCACAGGATAGTGTGGTCATAATCAGAGCTGTTCAGAAATATTCTGGTCTCCTCCTTCTGACACCCTGCTGTGATTTCCTGACCCCTTGAAGTGAGGGCCAATGACTTCCTTTAACCCCTGAAGTATGAGTAGAAGCATCTAGTTGGTGCTCCTCGCCTGCAAATTCCCCTTTCTCTGCTTCAGTGCTCACAGAGTCACCAGTTCCATGAAGCCCCTGCTGTCCTGAGTTCATCGGTGACTAAATTATTCAGGGCCCCTGCTTATCTGTGTTGGACATGTTGCATGACTAAGAAGAGAACCTGAACGGAGTCATCGAAAGTTGAGGGTTATTCATTATGGTAAGTTAACCCAGACTATCTTGGTTGGTATAGAAAACGAGAAATTTCTTATATACTTATTATTCGATCAAATCAAATTCTGTTCTTGAAGGTAGGTATGCCCATTTCTTCCCCTGAATGAATGTGGAAAAGACTGTTGGCAGTATCTACAAAAGCATTTCCCCACCAATGTAGCATTGAACTTAAACCTTGTTTGCTCTAAAAAGAAATCCACTCATGACATTCTACATACAAATGACAGTTGCAACACATTGAAGTTCTGGGAACGCTTCATGAGTAGTCCAGGGACAGCCAGTTCATTAGCTTAAGGAGAACAAAAGATGATTAAAATCCAATTCTAGAGGATTAAAGGAGTCGGGGTTCTATAGAGAGACAGAATCCTGGAAGGGGACTTACAACAGGACTTGGTTCATGTGGCTGTGGCAGCTGAGAAATCCCACCACAGCCACCTGTAGGCTGCTGCCCTGGATTGCCTGTAGCATGGCTCAGTCCAAGTCTGGGGGCCTCAGAACCAGGAAAGCTAAGGGTGTTAACTCTCATTCATGTCCAAAAGCCTGAGTACAGGCAGAAGGAGATGGGGGTGGGGAGGGAAGGGTGTGTGGTGCGTCAGGGTAAGCCCTGGAGTCCAGTAAGCCTGGAGTTCTGACATCCAAGGCAAGAGACCATACTGATCTGTATTGATTCTCCCCAGACCCCCAGGCATTTGAGGGTATTGCCCACATGGACGGCAGGTCTTCCCTATGTAGTCCACTCTGACTCACACGCTCACCTCATTTGGGAACACCCTCACAGACACACTGAGAATAATACTTTCCCAGCTTCCTCCGTATTCGTTCAGCCCAACTGACAGCTGAAATTAGCCATCACCAGGGGCGCGTTACAAAGTGGCCGGGACTCTGAGATGCAGGGAGGGTGGTGGTGTTTGAAGTTGGTGGGGACTGCTTTTCACATTTCACTCTTACGGTTTGGTTCACTCTTTAGTGACAAAAGAAAGCAAGGGAAAGGTACTCACGTGCACATTTTTAATTCTGTGTTAATTGGAGGAAATGGCAATTAAAGTGCCTAAAGGCCATATGCATATTCATAGATTGTCTTCAAAGGGTACAATTTCCAAAGCCAATGAAAAAGATTATGAGTTAATATTGCATTGTGATTTGGGGCGGAGGGGGCCGAGGCTTGCTCAGTTGTCTTCCTCCAAATAGCTGCTAAGGTTAATTTGTCTCCCTGGTTTGTATATGCTGATGTGTGGTGGTACAGCTTGCCAGAGAGTGTAGCGCAATTGTCAAAGAAACACCTTCCACAGTGGGTGGTCATGGGCCATTTTCCTGATTGCTCTGGGTGTACAATACTCCTGAGAGGCAGGATGGATTTTTCTACCCACTCTAAAAGTTCAGATCATATTTTCCATGATATTCATGTCTAATATTATTTCCATCAGAAATAATTATTTCTGCTTGTGGTAAAGATTCAATACAATGTTCCCTTTGTAAATTTCCATGGGGACATGAAAACAATATGTATTTTTTAAAGCAGTAGCAAAATTTTCCTTCAGACCCACGAAAAAGAGTATGGAAAATAGATTTGGGATAGGATGGTGAAATCCTTTCTCTGCTGTGAAGAGTATTTTGACATTTAAGGTTTAATGTTCAAGTGACAATGCAGTAAGCTTAAGTTCAAATTCCACAAGACCTCCTGGATGAGAATTGCAGACACTTCTCTCCCTGTCTGGCTTTTGCCCTGAGGCTGAGGTCATTACAGGGTAAGAGGTAGAAGGACAAAAAGCCACACACATCTCCAGCGCACCCCCTAAGTGCCTGCCTTTTTGTCACTATTTTTCTGCCACTTCAGATTCTGCGTTACCTGGTGAAGCACAGATGAACAGTGACCAAAGTTTGGAGGTTTCCCAAGATGAAAACTTTTTCAGTTACTTTGTAAGTTGGGCTCATCTGAAAGAGCCATTTATTTTTTAAATCTATTTTTTAATTAATAGACTTTCTTTTTAAATGCTCTTTTAGGTTTATAGAGAGATTGAACAGAAGTTACTGACAGTCCCCTTCTAGGAGGATGCTTTAAAAAGTTTGTAGAAAACAAGCGGAAATAAAAATGGGTTTTATTTTGGTGTAAAAAGAATTTCGAAACCCACGCATACATACTTTCCTCCCACTCCCACCACCCCCACACCACACACCTGGTCCCCCTGTTATTAACAGATTGCAATGATGTGGTACAGTTTTTATAAATGATGAACCAATACAATACATTATTGTTAAGTAAAGTCCAGTAGAAACGTAGCTTATGGTTTATACTAAGGTTCACTTTTTGTGCAGTATAGTTTTATGGGTTTTGACAAATGCATAATGTCATGTGTCCACCATTAAGTTCACTACCCTAACAATCTCCTGTAAGAGTCATTGACTTTTATAGCAATTTTTGAAATGTGTTGCTAGCCTCATTGCCCTGGGAACACAGTCTAGCTCAGATGTAGTGACAGGCTAGCAGTGAAATGGATGGGCCCTACAGTAGCAGTGCTCTGCCACCCCCAAGCCGGGGAGACGCTCTGTAAAATGGGGATAGGAATATTCACACCAAGTTTTAAGTGAGATGATACATGTAAAGAACTTGGAGCAGTACCAGGCAGATAGCAAGCACTAAATTTGCTTTTGCTCTAATTACTACTACTCAAAATCAATAAACAGAGATAGAACTAAATGCACACAAAACATATATGTAGGCCAAATGAGGGCAGGCTGAATAAGATGGGTAGTTACTATGCTATGATTTTGCAAAATGTGCCCTTGGAGGATACTAGGCCAAGTCCACACAGGATCTCCCTGTATGATTACTTAGAGCTACGTGTGAATCTGTATTCTCTCAACAAAAATTTCAATGAATAACAAAGCCACAGTTGGGGGAGAGGTTGGAGGAGATTTACAAGGATGTTATAAATGAGCAATTGCTGGGTGAAGTCATCCATCGCACCCTGACTGGGATCCAAAACTTTTTTATAAAGTTGGGGAAATTCGAATATGGAATGAGAGTTTAATGATCTTGAGGAAGTTTCTCCTCCATCTTCATTGGGAGTGGCCTAGGTGTTATGGTTATAGAAGATGGAAAAACTGTGTAGTTAGTACCTCAACTCTCCCATGCAAATCTGTGACAAGCTGACTGTGAGGGAATCCCCTTACACAGTGCATCACCTTATTTATTTATTTATTTTTTGACAGGCAGAGTTAGACAGTGAGAGAGAGAGACAAAGAGAAAGGTCTTCCTTCCATTGGTTCACCCCCCAAATGGCCGCTATGGCCAGCACATTGCACCGTTCCGAAGCCAGGAGCCAGGTGCTTCCTCCTGGTCTCCCATGCGGGTGCAGGGCCCAAGCACTTGGGCCATCCTCTACTGCCCTCCTGGGCCACAGCAGAGAGCTGGACTGGAAGAGGAACAACTGGGATAGAATCCGGCGACCCAAATGGGACTAGAACCCGGGATGCCGGTGCCTCAGGCAGAGGACTAGACAAGTGAGCCGCAGTGCCGGCCAAGTGCATCACTTTAGAGTTGTAACCACAAACACAAGCTCAAGGTCTGCTCAGAATTTCTAGAAGAGAGGGTTAATCACCCAAAGTAGGCCATTATTTTGTCCAAGCCCTAAGCCTTTAGACACAGCATACAGAAAGTTTCTCTAAGACAATCCCCAGCTCTGCAGGACACATTCTCAATAAGAGCTTGAGAATGACATGACAAGAATACTTCAATGAGTTCATGGAAAAGTAAAATTAGAGGACAGATTTATTTTGGTATGAAAAATTTTTGAAATCTTCGCAGACAAGGAATCTTCAAAACCATGAAAAGTTGAGTATTGTAAATATAAACTCACGGATTTCAAACTCTTTTGCAATGAAATAAAAGTATCTTGCAATTTCATCTTTCATGAACTTTTGAAGGTCCATGTGTGTGCAGGATTTCTCCCCAAATGAGTTACCCAGATATAAAACAGAACAAGAGGTCCTACTATTTCCTTGTTTCTAAATGCCACAGACCTATTTCCAACAGGAAAGGTGAATGAGTAATTATTACTCAACACTGCGATGGCCTGTATGTCTGAAACAATTTGCTTTCGTCTTACTTCAGCAGGCATATTTAATTTCCCTGTTTGTAAAACATTTTGTTCACATCAACAGCTGTATCCTGGGCACTTCCTCATTGTCCCACTTTCTACTTCTTACAAACCCAAGTGCTTTTCCAAGTATGACAGTTTGGGCAATGCCTTTTCACCTCCTGTAGATATTCATCCTGCTTAGAAGGCTTATATAAAGAACTGCTCCATCCCAGCTTCAAAGAATTGTAATAATACACGCGTTTCTCCTTTCTATAAAGAGCTTATGTCGACCAAGCTTCGCTCTCCTTGATCATTTCTGACAGACACGTTACCAGTCTGAACATGCTTGTGGTATTCCTGGAACGGCTCTGTGAAATCAAAGTTTTAGAGGTATTTTGAATTCAAATATTATGAGAATAAGCTCCTGTGGGAGCTTATTTACTAAGTATAAATATAAGAGTGCACTTCAAAACATTCATGGAAAAATGGAATGAAAATGTTTACTTTAGCATTTTTTTTCCACAAATGCATAGTTTTTCCACAATATGCATGTTCCATGAACTTTCTAAATACCCCTAGAATGTGCTTCTACTCATATGGTTAAAATTATAAAATTTGTTTGTAAGTATATAGTTCACAGGTCAAATATTTAGATTTGTACCACCTCCACAATATTAGCTGTTAAACATTTAGGGAATATTTCTAAGTAGACAAAATTACACAGTGAAATGACAGAGGCCATGTAAGGCCTCTAGGCCATGTAAACTTAATTTTCTTGCTTAATATTGTTTCTTCCAGCAGCTTTATCCATACATTCTGGATGATTTCTTGATTATTTTCAATGAGAATAGTGCCTCATGAATTCAAGTTGTTTTTGTTTTGTTTTGTTTTGTTTTGTCCGTGCAAGAATGAGAGGTAGTTGTTTAACTGACAAAGTGACCATCAACAACAGTTCTCTCTGTTGCAAAAACCAGGGTAGGGGGAATGTGTTAGCAAGGGATCTGCGTCTCTCCTTCAGGCTCCCTAGTCTATGAATTCATGCACCATGGGCCCATTGTTCAGGGAGCCCATGGCATTTAATATCGGCCTTAAAATAATTTATGTTTTCCTAATTACACTTCCTAATTTGAAATGGCCGGGCTGGTTCATCTTCCCCCAGATTTAAATTTTTGTGGCACAAAATGATAGCTTTTGAGTGATTTTCACTTCCTTTGCCTTGCAACCCATTGGTGGCTTGAAGGTAGTTATTTTCAGATAAATAAAATGGCCATTTTTACCTATGAATAAACAGACATGAAAGTTAGTCTGAGAGGTGGAAAAAGTGGCTCTTATAATTACATTAAGTCCAAATTTGATGAATTCTTGAACAATAGTACCCTTATTTGGTATGCTAGAAAAATATGACTCTGAAAATAAATCTCCTTTTTTTGGAAATTGAAGGTAAGGAAAGCTCTACAGTTTTCTCTTAGATCCTTCATTTTGTAAAAGATTTATTCATTTATTTTGGAAGTCGAAGTTACAGAAAGAGGGGGAGAGGCATACAGAGTGGGATCTTCTGTCCGCTGGTTAAGCTGAAGCCAGGAGCCAGGAATCCATCCAGGTCTCCCACGTGGGTGCAGGGGTTTGGGTCATCTTTGCAGGCACGTTAGGAAGGAGCTGGATCTGAGTGGAGCAGCTGGGACAGGAACCAGCATCTATGTGGGGATGCTGGCATGGAAGGCAGTGACTTTACTCGCTATGCCACAGGGCTGGCCCATCTTAGATCCTTTAGTTTGAGGGTCTTCCCTACATAGACATTCACACACACATACACATACACGCGCACGTCTTAATATTATTTAGAAACTAAAAATATTTGAATTAAAATGTATTTCTAGATAGATTCTAATAGAGTTTTGTTTATAGTTTTAAAACCAGGGGTCAGCTTGTGTTTAATACTATTTTATGGCTTTGTTGAACTGCTTAGTCTTATTTAGCATTTGTTATATAACAGTCATATATGAACTTTCTTAGGTAGGCCTCTGCCCCCTTGAAGTGTCACTTTAACTGAATTACTTTAGTTTGATTTTCGATGGAAACACCTGCAGGCTGGGGACCATACTTAGTACCACTACTGTTGAAGTTTGTCCCACAGTTCACCATTTTTGGCACATTGTGCTCTCTTCACAGAGTGAATCTGTCAGAACAGAGAATCAGTCCTTTATGGAGAAAGCTACCTTCTTTAATGTGGGGAAGGTGGTGAATACTGTCATAGAGGACAGTTTCTTCACAAGAGTTTAAATCAATGCTTTGTTTGTTTTTAAAAAAGATTTATTTTTTATTTACTTGAAAGGCAGAGTTACAGAGAGAGGAGGAGAGACAGAGAGAGGTCTTCCATTGGCTACTTCATTCCCCAAATAGCCCCAAGAAGCCAGGAGTCTGGAGATTTTTGTGGGTCTCCCATGTGGGTAGCAGGGGCCCAAGCGCTTGAGCCATTCTTTGTTGCTTTTCCCAGGTCATCAGCAGGGAGCTGGATCAGAAGTGGAGAAGCCAGGACTTGAACCTGTGCCCATATGGGATGCTGGCATCGAAGGCGAGGCTTAACCCACTACACCACAAGCTCCTAAATTAATGTTTTAGTCTGTAGCCTTTCCAGGCAACCTTCATTTTGCTTACTTTTTAATCTTGTTCTCGTTTTGACTTTTCTAAAATACTAGAATCTTCATGGCTTGAGGAGCTGTAGAGTACCTTCCCAGATGAAAGGCACTACCTACCTCTTATTTAACTTTCAAAATGTGTCTTGTCTGCAGTGACTGGAGAGGTCCTAAAGTCTGTTGGTTGCCAGCCTTGCTCCAGGTTATTCCTTATAACTGTGTGTGGGTTTTGTTTTTGAGGCCAATACAATTACTTTTTAGCTCCAAAGAGCCACTTAGACCATTTCTTCTTCCTATCTGAGCTTTGAGGTCTGACTTGTTTCTAACCAATATAAAGAAGTATTGTTTCTGAACCTGTTTTCACGCCTTTTGATCAGTGACTTCCCTCAACATCCTTTATCTTTAATGTTCTAGTCCTTGACATCAAGTTTCTGAGAGATTTTACTGTCCACTAAGCAGAAAATGGTTCTTTCCCCAAGAAAGTTATCATTTTGTATGGGAAAGAAGGAGAGGGAAAGGTCAGATAGGAGTTTATTAAGAGTGGACAGAATTAATTTGGAAATGCTTCCTAGATTCTGTGGGTTTATAGTTAGAATTTAAGACCATCTGGATGAAAAACTCTCCAGAGATTGCTGGCTTTCTTAGAAATATTAGAAGAGTTGTTAAGTCTATGTCTTATATTTATCAACCTTGACATTTTAATTCTAACATGGGAATGGAGATAACTGAACTGAGTATCTATTGCACACCAAGTGGATTAAGCCCCTGGTTCATAACCCCATGATGACCGTCCTGAAGCAGTCTTAATTCTGCTTTAATTTTATATATATATATATATATTTTTTGACAGGCAGAGTGGACAGTGAGAGAGAGAGAGAGACAGAGAGAAAGGTCTTCCTTTGCCGTTGGTTCACCCTCCAATGGCCGCCGCGGCCGGCGCGCTGCGGCCGGCGCACCGCGCTGATCCGATGGCAGGAGCCAGGAGCCAGGTGCTTTTCCTGGTCTCCCATGGGGTGCAGGGCCCAAGCACCTGGGCCATCCTCCACTGCACTCCCGGGCCACAGCAGAGGGCTGGCCTGAAAGAGGGGCAACCGGGACAGAATCCGGCGCCCTGACCGGGACTAGAACCTGGTGTGCCGGCGCCGCTAGGCGGAGGATTAGCCTAGTGAGCCGCGGCGCCGGCCTAATTTTATATATTTTTAAAAAATATTTATTTTATTTATTTGAAAGTCATAGTGACAGAGACAGAGAGGGAGAAATAGAGAAAGAGATCTTCTGTTCTCTGTTTACTCCACAGATGGTTACAATAGCTAGGGCTGGGCCAGACCAAAGCTAGGAGACTGGAATTTCATCTGGGTCTCCCATGTGGGTGGCAGCAGCCCAAGTACTTAGGCCATCATCTGCTGCTTTCCTAGGTGCATTAGCAGGGAGTTGGAACAGAAGTGGAGCAGTCAGGACCTGCACCAGCACTCATATGGGAAGCCGGCACTGCAGGCTGGGGCTTAACCTGCTGTCCTACAGTGCCTGCCCATTCACCTTAATTTTTTAAATAAATAATTGGATCATAGAGGTGTTTATAAAACATTTCAGCTAAAAACTAGGAGCAGTGATTCATTTGTGGAAGCAGATGCATAGGACCCATGGACTATTGTTAAGGAAGAATTAAGATTCCCCTTGATTACCAAGAAGTGTTGTTCATTGCTACGGTATAGCCATTGCCCCAGCTGATGTAGAAATGAATGAGAATTCATTTAAAATTGAAATACTATGTCATATAAATGGTTTCATTTATGAGTTCATTATTATTATTATTATTATTATTATTTTATTTGACAGGTAGAGTTATAAACAATGAGAGAGAGACAGAGAGAAAGGTCTTCCTTCCGTTGGTTCACCCCCTCAAATGGCCGCCACAGCCGACGCTGCGCCGATCTGAAGCCAGGAGCCCAGTGCTTCTTCCTGGTCTCCCATGCGGGTGCAGGGCCCAAGCACTTGGGCCATCCTCCACTGCCCTCCTGGGCCACAGCAGAGAGCTGGACTGGAAGAGGAGCAACCGGGACTAGAACCTGGTGCCTACATGGGATGCTGGCGCTGCAGGCAGAAGATTAACCAAGTGAACCACAGCGCCAGCCCTCATTTTTATTATTTTTAAACTAAAGATATAGACACTAACTGGCAGGCTATCATGATACTTAAAGAAGGGGAAAAAAAGCAAATTCTGAAGAACAGTGGGAAGAATCACTATATTCCTAAAGTTGTACTTATGAAATGCATGAAGTTTATACTCCTTAAATAAGGGGAAAAAGTCCATATGTGTGTGTGTGTGTGTGTGTGTGTGTGTGTATAAAAGCATGTTAATGTACTTCATATTTGATTCAATAATGCTTACACTCTAGGATGAAAGCAAGGGCACTTGTCCAAAGAAAATGTCATCACCCATCTCCTTTGAAGCCAGCAATGATTAAATGCAAACAAACAGTATTCCTTGAATTTAGTTAAAAGAAGCTGCAGTTGTTCTTGTTCTAAGAAGTGAAACGTTTACACCTGGACATAGGAGAGGAGCCTAGCAGTTAAGATGCTCCTGGGGATACCTGCATCCCCTATCTTAGTGCCTGGGATCAAATCCCACCTCCACCTTCTGACTCCAACTTCCTGCTAATGCACACTCTGGGAGAAAGTGATATGAGCTGAACTGATTGGGTTCCTGCCACCCAAATGGGAGACTAAGATTCAGTTCCCAGCTTCCAGCATCAGGCAAGCTGTTGCCAACATCTGGGCAGTGAACAATAAGAAGAGAGCTCTCTTTCTCTCTTTCTCTCCCCACCCCTCTTCTCAAATAAATAAATAAATACATTTTTAGAATGAACATATATTTTTATTTGCTCACACATAGGAATTATATGCTCTGAATTCTCCCCTTTGTAGCTAGCTTTCAAGATAAGAGTGTTCTCTCTTATTGTTTCATTATGCAGTACTTAAGATATCTTAAAGTTGTTATTAAATCTTTTTAACTAGATGTGACAGTATGAAACATGCAATTTTTGTTGGTAGGTTTAATGTCCAGGTTCCATGTGCACACTATTCTGGAAGTACCTTCTATTTTTGAAATATTTAGTGAAAAATGTTTAGAAAGAAATATATCTTGTGGGGCCAGTGCTGTGTCACAGCAGTTGAAGCTGCCATTTGCTGGGCCTGCATACCATATGGGTGCTGGTTCCAGTCCCAGCTGCTCCCCTTCCAATCTTTCTCCCTACTAATGCATCTGAGAAAAGCACTGGAGGATGGCCCCAGTGCTTGGGCCTCCGCACCTATGTGGGAGAACCAGATGAAGTTCCTGGTTCCCAGCTTCAGCCTGGCTCAGCCTTGGCCATTGCATCCATTTGGGGAATGAACCAGCAGATGGATGATCTCTCTTACATGGTCGGTCTCTCTCTCTCTCTCTCTCTCTCTCCCCCCCATCTCTGTGGTTCTGACTTTCAAGTAAATAAATAAATAAACAAATAGGTCTTTAATAAAAAGAAATATATCTTGGAAATTCTTTACATGGATGCTTTGTACATTAAAGATCATAAGTAGATTTCAAATTGTTTTTAGTATAGGCATGGTTTTGTTCACTGTCTCCTGTGGTTATCATTATTTATACATATACTCTAAAATAACTATGGGAAATCTGGCATTTCCAAAGAGGACATAATTACCAACTAATTATCTGAGTACAAATTTAACTTGGCATTTTGAGTTCTTGGATTGTTTTTAAAGTCCATGGTACTGTGTGTCGGTTAGTATAGCATCCTGTTCCAAAAGGATGGGGTATACATTTAATCCTAACCTCACCTCTTCATTTTTTTTTATTTTTTTATTTTATTATTTTTTTTTTTTGGACAGGCAGAGTGGACAGTGAGAGAGGGACAGAGAGAAAGGTCTTCCTTTTGCCATTGGTTCACCCTCCAATGGTCGCCGCGGCTGGCGCACTGCAGCCGGCACACCGCGCTGATCCGATGGCAGAAGCCAGGTGCTTCTCCTGGTCTCCCATGGGGTACAGGGCCCAAGCACCTGGGCCATCCTCCACTGCACTCCCGGGCCACAGCAGAGAGCTGGCCTGGAAGAGGGGCAACCGGGACAGAATCCGGCGCCCCGACCGGGACTAGAACCCGGTGTGCCGGTGCCGCAAGGCGGAGGATTAGCCTAGTGAGCCGCGGCGCCGGCTTCACCTCTTCATTTTTAATAGGAAACCAGGGACAGAAAAGAATCCAAACTTACTTTAAAATTTTTATGAAATATGTAGTTTTTAAAGATTTATTTATGAAAGGGCCAGAGTTGTGACGCAGTGTGTTAAGATGCCGACAGAGGTGCCGGCATCCTGTATTGGAGCACTAGTGTGAGTTCTGGTTGCTTCAGTTCTGATCCAGCTCCCTGCCAATGCACCTGGGAAGGCAGCAAAACATGGCCCAGGTGCTTGGACCCCTGCCACCCATTTGGGAGACCTGGATGGAGTTCCTGGCTCCTGGCCATTTGGGGAGTAAACCAGCAGGTAGAAAATCTTTCTCTCTGTGTTGCTCTTTCTTTCTGTACCACTCTGCCTTTCAAATAAAATAAATTTTAAAAAAAAAACCTGATGGCATTACCATGTCTCTGTCATTTCCAAAAATAATTGTTTGGATGTGTGTTTGTTTAAAAATGGAGGGCATAGGGAAGTGAGTGAAGTTAGTAGTACCAAGGGTACATGATCCAGGAACCATCAATTCTTGCCTCAAGTGGCCCAAGGCAATGTTGCTATGACATTTTCTCAAAATGGACTTCTTTTTGCCTAATAAGAGTAAAATAATGTCAGAGGAGTCAGCTGAGGCAATTACTTTGTGCTTTGGCACCTGAGAAAAGTCAGGTCCTCTTTCCAGAAATCAGGCAGTAATCATGCAACTTTCCATGATATTTGTTGCCTTTTCATTTTGTTCTTGCCAGACTCGCCACCTTCATCTAGTAGGCAAACGACAAACATTTGGCTATGACGAGGGCCAGGCTCTGCATAGCCTGGCAAGAGCCAGCAGCCAGAGATTCTCTGGTGGGCAAGTTGACAGGGCGACAAGATGTGGGAAACATGTACTGGGGTCCTGGCTTGTCTGTCAGCAACTCAGCATCATCTGTGTCCTCTCTGCTTTCATCTCTGCAAGGACAACACTGGAAATGTCATTGTGACAATCTCTTCCCGATCTTTTAATTTTATTTATTTGAGTGGAGAGAGAGAGAGAGAGAGAGAGAGAAAGAGAGAGAGAGAGGCGCTCATATCTTCTGGTTCACATCCCAAATGCCTGGAACAGCCAGGGCTGGGCCAAGCTGCAGGCAGGATCCAGGAACTCAGTCCTGATCTCCTATGTGGGTTGCAGGAACCCAATTAGTTTAGCCATCACACCTTCTTCCCAGGGTCTGCATTAACAGGAAGCTGAACTGAGGAGCCAGGACTGGGTGTCAAACCCAGGAGCTCCAATGTGGGATGTGAACATCTTAACCAATGTCATAACTACTGGACCAAATGCTCACCCCACTAACATGTTTCTGGGTTAGATCCTGCTCAGTGATAGACGTTTACACACAGTTTGAAAGATGCAGAAAGGGAGAGCCATCATTCTCCACTAACAGCCAAGATCATCCGTGGGGCGTCCCTTGGCTTCCAGGGTCCTACTAGGAGTTGCTTGCTGTGGTGCTACAGGTGGCCACTGGCCACCAGTGGGAGCTTTCTCAGAAGCCCTGTGCTTCCTTATGTCCTGAAAGCTGCAGTCTTTGCCTTCGCTCCTTCAGCCCATGCATGGGCACTGTAAGTCTAATGGATGCTGCTGGATGCATTTTTCAGTATAGAGTGGTTCTGTTTTCCTAAATAAATACTTTTTATATCCAAAGTGTGTGTTCCTTCTACTAATCCTCTATTTATTCTGCTTAGGTTCAAAGAAGCTGCTGATCTTCGTGACCAGATTCATCCCGAGACAACTGATAGAAATCAGTGGTTGAAATGGAGGAGTGGATCCTACTACCATAAACTTCACTGTATGTCCACAGACATACACGGGACACTGACTGCCTTGACATTTACTACAGATTTCAGAACCTTGATTTAGGCACCAGCCTTGACAGAGAAATAAGGAATTATCTGTAACGTAATCACATTTCGAAGAAGGTAACTAATCATGTTGAATAGTTCTGTGTTGGGTTATATAAGTATCTAATTTGATAAATAGCTCCTGTTCTAATTTCTAATCTATTTACTTTCTTTGTTCGAAAAGCAGAGAGACAGAGAGAGGGAGATACACAGATCTTCCTTTGACTGATTGACTCTCCAAATGCCTGCAACAGTTAGGGCTGGGCTAGGCCAAAGCCAGGAGCTATAAACATAATCTGAGTCTCCCACATGGGATGGCAGAAACCCAAGTACGGGAGCCATCATTGCTGCCTGCTGCAGTGCCCATGGACAAGAAGCTGGAATCAAAAGTGGAGTGGGATTCAGCCCAGGCACTCCCTTGTGGGATGCAGGTGTCCCACGTGGAGTTAGCTGCTGCACCAAACACCCACTTCTGCTGTCCTAATTTCTGGCTGTTAATGAAGAAGAAGACTCCAAAATGATGCCCATGTGTCTGGCATGAAGCAGATGCTAAGTTTAGGAGTACAAGTAGTTTGTGGGCAGTGGGGGTGGGGAGTGCTTGTGAAAGGGGAGGGTTTAAAATTGGACAGGAGAGCTTCGGGCCATAATATAATCTAAGGCAGCCAAATTGGGTGCTCTGGAGCTAAGATTTCCCACGACAGGAGTCTTGGCTGGGGCAGAAATGGACAAGCCTCTGTACCCCAGCCGTGTGTCTGTCTTTTCTGGGGGTTGTTCAGGAAGCTAATGGCCTGGACTGAAAAGTTGAGTGTGAGCATGGAGGTGGTAGGGCTGGAGCACCTCAGCTGGGCGTGCTCTGTGGACGTGGCTGGAGATCTAAGTGGCTCGCCTGGGTGGCTGCCACCACTCTCCAGTTGTTTTCAAACGTCAGCTCTACAGCCGTTTTTGTCCCTTCATTCTCATACCTAGTTTTAATTTATTTGCAAATCTTTAAATATTTGGGGTGAGAGCCCTTGTTACATGGGATCTGCAGCAATCTGCAACTAAAGGAAAACATTTTCAGCCAGAACATTCATGGTCTCTTTAGTAGACAACACCAACAGCTTCTCAAATTTAACACTGAAGGCCGGCGCTGCGGCTCACTAGGCTAATCCTTTGCGTGTGGCGCCGGTACCCTGGGTTCTAGTCCCGGTTGGGGCACCGGATTCTGTCCTGGTTGCTCCTCCTCCAGTCCAGCTCTCTGCTGTGGCCCGGGAAGGCAGTGGAGGATGGCCCAAGTCCTTGGGCCCTGCACCCGCGTGAGAGACCAGAAGGAAGCACCTGGCTCCTGGCTTTGGATTGGCGTAGCACCGGCTGTGGCAGCCATTTGGGGGATGAACCAACGGAAAAGGTAGACCTTTCTCTCTGTCTCTCTCACTGTCTAAGTCTGCCTGTCAAAAAAAAAAAAAAAATTAACGCTGAGGAAACATCTTTCTGCATCTTCTAGAATCACGGTACTGCTGTTTTCCTCTACTTCTTAAGTAAGAAATTGCGAAACTATCTTGTTTCACACTATTTTTCGTTCTGTAACAATAAGAACAATACATGACATTTACTGAGGCAGGACTGGGTGCTAGGTCTGTTTTTTGGGTACTTTTTTTTACTAGTTTATTCCCTTTTACAGAAGAAGAAACTGAAATTCTGAATCGTTAAATCTTATCCAAGGTTTCACAGCCTGTAATTAGAGATGCTGAGATACAAACCCAATCATTCTGATGTTAGCCCCTGTAGGTATTGTCACGTGAGAATTTTTGAAAACGTTTTATGTGCCCCTTAACAATTTAATTCATGTTGGGGCCAGCGCCATGGCTCACTTGGCTAATTCTCCGCCTGCGGCGCCGGCATCCCATTTGGGCACTGAGTTCTAGTCCCGGCTGCTCTTCTTCCAAGCCAGCTCTCTGCTGTGGCCCAGGAAAGCAGTGGAGGATGGCCCAGGTGCTTGGGCCCTGCACCCGCATGGGAGACCAGGAGGAAACACCTGGCTCCTGGCTTCGGATCAGCGCGGTGCGCCGGCCGTAGCGGCCATTTGCGGGGTGAATCAACGGAAGGAAGACCTTTCTCTCTGTCTGTCTCACTGACTAACAAAAAATTAAAAAAAATACTCTTCCCCAAGTTTTAAAAAAAATTTAATTCATGTAATCCTCAGAACAGTCTAACAAGGCAATAACTATTATTCACCTCCTTTTAAAGAGTTAAATAATTTACAAGCTTAGGAAACTGATAACAGCTACATAGAGGAGCATGAATTCAAGCTTGGACGCTTTTAGCCACACTTCTTTAAAAGTCATTCAAAATCAATGAATTAATTTGGAGTGCCGAATGCGAGAGAGAAAGAGAGTGAGAGAGAGATCTTCCATCTGCTGGTTCACTTCCCAAATGCCTGTAGTGACCAGAGTTGGTCCAGGATGAAACCAACAGTGAAGATCTCCATCTGAGTCTCCCAGGAGGGAGGAAGGAACCTGAGTACTCGAGCCACCATCTGCTGCCTTGGCCCAGGTGCATTAGCTGGAAGCTGGATCAGAACATGGGGACAGGACTCAATCCCAGCTGCTCCAATATGGGATGCAGGTGTCCTGAGTAGTGGCTTAACCTGCTGCACCATATACCTACCCATAACCATCCTTTCATTTTGTTAAAAAAATTATTTATTTATTTATACTTATTCGAAAGGGCCAAGTGACAAAGACAGAGAGATCTTCCATCTGCTGGTTCACTCTCCAAAAGCCTGCAACAGCTGAGGCTGGGCCACGCCAATACCAGGAGTCTGGAAGTCAGTCTGGGTCTCTCACATGGGTGACAGGGACCTAAATTCATGAAACAGCACCTGCTGCTTCCCAAGGTGCACGTTAGCAGGAAGCTAAGACTTGGAGCTAGGCATGTAGGCATCCCAGGTGACATCTTACATGAAATGCCAAAGCCCACCGCACTGTTAGTCATGCTCATTGGTGGCTACATGAGAATTTAGGCTGCTCTCTTTGGGAGATGCTATGGTTTCCATGCTGAATGTCTCTCACCCAACCACCCACCCCTCTCCTACAAAAACCCGTATGTTAAAGGTCTGGTTCTCAGGGTGGTGCTGTTGTAGGCTGACGGAACCATTAGGAGGTGGGTCCTGATGGGAGATGGTTAGCTCATTAAGGGTGCCCTTGGAAGGTTGTTCTTGTGTGACCTCATGAGTTCCCTTAAGAGGGTTGTTATGAAAACCTGAATTCAGGTCCACCCACTCTGGTTGCTTCCTGGCTCTCTGTGGGATCTTTACTCTATATGCCCTCTCCCATCCACCATCCACCACAGACCTCTCACCAAAGCCAGAGCCTATACCATACCATCTGACCTCCTAGACTTGCACCCCCTAGACTGTGAGGTTAATAATGCTTTCTCTTTATAAGTTAGTCGCCTCAGATATCTTGTTGAACTAGCAAAAACTGACTACAACAGGTGCATTTGTATTTTCATTATTTTTGAAAAAAGATTATTTATTTATTTATTTATTTGAAAGGGCAGAGTGACAGAGAGACGGGGATGAGTGGGAGGAGAGAGAGAGAGATCTTCCATCCACTGGTTCACTCCTCAACTGGCCACAATAGCCAGGGCTGGGCCAAGGTGAAGCCAGGAGCCAGGAACTCCAACCAGGACTCCCACTTGGATGGCAGGGACCCAGCACTTAGGCCTTCTTCCGCTGCCTTCCAGGCGTATTAGCAGTAATTTGAATAAGAAGTGAAGCAAGGAGGTCTCCAACCTGCATTCTAGTATAGAATGCTGGCATCACAAGTGGAGGCTTAACTTCCTGTGCCACGATGCTGGTCCCCTTTTCATTTTTGCCAAATCTTTAAGCCAAGCTTTGGTCATAACTAAACGATAGAACTTGAACTTTATCCATTGCCTCCATTATTCTGTAAGGCTGAAAAGAACAGCAAATCCACCTTTTTTGTTAGCCACATCAACCTCTAACATGGATTTGCCTTGTTAAATACCTGAAAAGGCAAAATATTTGCAGAATTTATTCAACCATGTTAGCTTAAAGGGCCATCCTAGTTTACTTTGTTGGGATTTGCCAAACCTTGCTTTATGTCACACTCTCTAGAAGGGCATTTCAGTAATAACCATTCCTTTTTTTTTTTCTTTGCTATTTGTTTATTTTGAACGTTAGAGTTACTGAGAGAAAGGGGAAGAGAGGGAGAGATTGATCATCCATCCTCATGTTCACTCCCCAGATGTCTGCAGTGGCCAAGGTTGGGCCATTCTGAAGCCAGGAGACAGGAGCTTCAAGCGGTCTCCCACGTGGATGGCAGGGGCTCAAACACTTGATCCACCTTCTACCTCTTTTCCCAGGCGGTTAGCAGGGAGCTGGATCAGACATGGAGCAGCTGACCCATGAGCCTGTGCCCATATAGGGTGACAGCATCACAGCTGGTGGCTTTACCTGCTACATCACAACACTGGCCCTGGCATCTGCATTTTTAACAAGCATGGCTGGTGACTGTTACATATTCAGTTAGGCTCTGATCGCCAAACAGCAATCTGAAGGCTCAGGTTTCAGCAGAGAGAAGTTTATTGGATGAGGGTCTGTGGACCCTTGCTGCAAGCCTAACTGGTACATGCATTGGCTTTCTGCTTGATCTTATTCAGTGAGGCTGTCGCTGTTTACAGATGGAGAGGCGGAGTGTGTGCTACTGCTCTACAGTGAGCAGTTCAAGGACTTGAAACATAAGGGAACTATACAGGGCAGATGTTTGGCTTAGTGGTTACGATACCAGTAAAGATGTCACATTCCCTATCAGAGTGAGGGGTTCGGTGCCTGACTCTACTCTGGATTCCAGCTTCCTGTTAACATGGACTCTGAGAGGCAGCAATGATTCTTTAAGCGATTGGATTCCTGTCCCCTGCTTGGGGTACTTGGATTGTGTTCCTGGCTCCAGCACATTTGTGGGATTGAACCAGCAGATGGGAATGCACTCTCTCTCTCTTTCTGTCTCTTTCTGTCTCTCTTTCTCTCTCTCAAATAAATAATTCATTAAAATGTAAAAATGAAATGTTGAGGAACTGGTGTTGTGGCACAGTGGGTTAAGATGCCACTCACAATACCTGCTTACCGTATTGAAGTGACAGCTCACTTCCTGGTTGCTCCACTTCTGATCCAGATCCCTACTAATGCGCCTGATAAGGCAGCAGAAGATGACTCAAGTGCTGGGAGCCCTGTCATCCACAAGGGAGACCAGGACAGAGTTCCTGGCTCCTGGCTTCAACCTGGTCCACATCTGGTTGTTGCAGCCATTTGGGGATTGAATGAACAGATAAAAGGTCTCTCCTCTCTCTCTTTCTTCTTTGTCACTCTGCCTTTCAAATAAATAAATAAATAAATTTTAAAAAGAAGAAATGACAAGGAGATGGAAATGCTAATTATTCTGATTTTATCATTAAACATTGTGTCCATGTATTGAAATATAACATGGCACCCCAAAGATATGTTTAATTATTTAATATTAAGAAAAGAATTTAAAGAGTTGCACTACATTTTTTTAACCATTATGATTCTCTAATCTAGTACCTCTTCTCAGCTCTATTTATTTTCTTGTCAAACTCTCAGCAGCGTCACAAAGCTCTCAGTCTTTTGCTTCTCCTGCTCACCAGGATACTTCTTTCCATTGCAACCATAATCTTTTCATTCCATCTCTTCCTAATTCTACAGACAACTGGAATTGCACTGGAAACACCCCTAATTAACATATCACTCTGTACCTTTTTCTCAGCATGGAAGTCATTTCATGCATATAATTCCAAAATAGAAACACTGAAGAAAAAAAAACTCCTTAATTTTCCTTTGAATAAGTATTTGTGTATCTATATGCTTTGCTTGTGTTTTCTCTTTATATTAATATATTTGGTATACATAATTTGCTTAATATAATATTCAAAATCTGAGTCACGTGGCTTTGGAATCTGCAATCACTGTTTTAAAATAATGATTTCTGCTACTGAATGGAGCTAGAAGTTATTTTTTCTACATTTCATGATTATAGACTATGCTCTTAATATTTCATGTTGTAACTCTGGAGAATTTCTAAGGAGTATCTAGTAAATGAGAGTAGGCAATAGTAATCACAAATTTCTCAATATTCCTGAGATATGATTCAAAGCACACACTAATATCACATTCACCTAAAAAAGACACAGAAGTTTTCAAAATTTTTATATGGGCAAAATGGTATGAAAATGAAATACAATGTATGATAATATAAAACTATAGCTTGACATATATTTATATCACTTTCATATTGGCCAATATATCTCTGAGAAAAGTGCAATTGTCCTAACTTCTCAACTAGAGGCAGCTGTTGTCACACTCCCCTTCTTTGGACACAAAGTTAGGTGCTTTTTAACCCTCTACCTGGGAAGCACTGTGCGAAGCTCCTTATGTGCATTATCGTAAACCATCTTCAGTATGACTGTACGATGTAGCTGTCAATTATAATCCCATGCTATGGATAAAGCAGCCAAGGCCTTGAGATGTCAGGAAACTTCCACAAGGCTGTACTGCTAGGAAGCAGGAAAAGCTGTAGAAAACCTTAGCCAGCTGACTGTAGAAGCCAAGTGCCTACCATGAAGCTACTTTGCCCAGATCTCCAGCTCACCAGCCACACACTGGGTCTCTGTGATCCTTGGCCTTTGCCGATTCCCTTCTTTCAAACTTAAGGAGGTGGCAAGCTGTGGTGGGGTAAGCACTGCCTCTACCACTATTGCAGATACAGCAACTTGGGAAATATAAGAATTATTTCACCTCTATAAATCTTAAAATTTCTGAAAAAAATGAGCACATCAGCATTATGGGATTGCTGTGAAGATTAAATGAAATACTATGTAAGGAAACACTACATCCAGAGATTAGTCAAGGGTATTTGGGAAACATAAGCTCTCTACCTGCCTGTTTCCTCTTCTTATCTTTGCTATTAGCTCCATAAATGCAAGTAAACAGAAAGATACAAAAGCCATAAGGAGCTTTTTATTCTGTTTGCTGAGTGTCTGTAATTGAAGGTGTTCAAGGAAAGATTGTACGACTCTTTGATTGAATGATGTACTGGAATCCAAGCCATATAGGTGATTGGCTTAACAAATCCTTGACTCATCTTAATGCTCCAGTTCTATAATTCCATGGAAAGTCACTGATCAGAAAGTGTCATTTTATTTTTTAAAAGATTTAATTGCTAGGTGAATTTTCTCCTCCTCCTTTTTCTTTCACATCTTACAGTGTTGGAAATAGAGATGTGAAGCTGCATGACACTAACCCACCAGACAAATGTTGCAGTGAATGAACAATAGTGTACTTAACAGCCTGGGATTAAAGTGAGTGACATTAAATACGAAGTAGGAGCATTCCACATGTTCTGCCTTGGCTACTGTCCAGATGTGATCAATAACTCACCTAAAGGAGGTCTGTGTTGCAATAAATTCATTTAGCCTTATTTGAACTAATTTCTCTATCATTACACATGTAAGGTTTTATTAAAGAAAGATTTATTTATTTGAAAGGCAAAGTTATAGTGAGAGAGAGAGAGAGAGAGAGAGAGAAGGGGAGGGAGAGACAGAGAGAGAGAGAGAGATCTTCCATCCAATGGTTCACTCCCCAAATGATCACAATGGCTGCAGCTGGCCATCCAAAGCCAGGATCCAGGAGTTTCTTCCAGGTCTCCCACATGGATACAGAGGCTGAAGTACTTGGGCCATCTGCTGCTGCTTTTCAGATGCATTAGCAGGGAGCTGAATTGAAAGTAGAGTAGCCAGGACTTGAATCAGCATCCATGTAGGTGGCTTTAACTGCTATATCATAGCACAGACCCTTACACATTTAAGTTTTGTAGAAGGGTAGACTCTGCTGTACTTGGTCGAAATTAAAATGTCAGCACTTTACCCAGTAAACATTTATCTGTTGTTTATATGAAGCATAACGTATAGGTTCCTGGTCAGGGGGAATCTTCCAAGATAGCAAATTCAGGGAAATCCAAAGTCCTCCACGATATGACAGTTTTTGAGCCTGACATGACACAAAGTGGAAAATTCCACCTCTTACTCCATGTGACAGGTGACTGTCAAAATGCAAAGGCACAGTAAAAATATTGTGTACAGTCACCCTCAGGCTATGTGTATAAGGGGTGTGTGAAATGAATGAATTTTGTATTCAGATGTGGGTCCTAACCCCAAGATATCTCATTGTGGATTTGCAAATACTCCAATTCCAAAAGAATGAGAAATTAGAAGCACAAAAGGACCATTTCGAATAAGGGAACAACTGTGAGGTATACCCCACTTGGTGCACATTCTTCAACTTTTCCTTAGAATGCATTCAAGTGGAAATTTTGGGTCAGAGACTTACTCTAAGACATGTTGCAACCTTTTCGTATAGGCAAAATGCTATCCTGAAAACTGGATCCATTTCTTCTCCCACCTGTGTTGTACAATAGTACTCATTTCTCCAAATCCTAACCAACCAGTAGGCTCTTTCAGAACCTGAGTCTATTAGACTTACTTGTTGGCCTCTTTGACGGTAAATTGATACCTTTCTCCCAGGACTGGTGTAATTAAGTAACATTGTTATGAATGTGACTTATAAATTACAATCTTTGTACCTGTTGTAATTATTATTTTGAGCAGGAAATCTGAATAGACCTTGAGCAGTTGACTTGCATCTTCAACTCCTTTCAAAAGCTCAATGCCTGCCAGCACTGTGGCTCACTAAGCTAATCCTTCGCCTGTGGTGCCGGTACCCCGGGTTCTAGTCCCGGTCGGGGCACCGGTTCTGTCCCGGTTGCTCCTCTTCCAGTCCAGCTCTCTGCTGTGGCCCGGGAAGGCAGTGGAGGATGGCCCAGGTGCTTGGGCCCTGCACCCGCATGAGAGACCAGGAGGAAGTACCCGGCTCCTGGCTTTGAATCGGCGCAGCGCTGGCCGTAGTGGCCATTTGGGGAGTGAACCAACGGAAGGAAGACCTTTCTCTCTGTCTCTCTCTCACTATCTGACTCTGCCTGTCAAAAAAAAAAAAAAAAAAGAAAGAAAAAAAACTCAATGTCTTTAGTTTATTGCTAAATTGAAGAAATTTATAAAATGAGGCTGCTGTTTTCCAGAATGTATGCTCTTTCTAGCCCTCAGTGAGAGTGTATGTGGCCAGGGCAAACTTTTTTTCTATAGATTTCTCTTCCCCAGAGATTTTATTTTTTTACATTAATTAATAATTACTTAATTTTAGAGGCAGAGAGAGAGACAGAGATCTCCCATCCTTTGATTTACTCCGCAAATGCCTTCAATGGCTAGGTCTGGGCCAGGCTGAAGCTGAGAGCCAAAAACACAATCCAGATCTCCCACATGAGTGACAGGGACCCAAGTACTTGAGTCATCATGTGCTGCCCCCCATGTACATTAGCAGGAAGCTGGAATCAGAAGCAGAGTCGGAACTTGAACATAGGCACACTCAACTGCTGTGCCAAATGCCTGCCTTTCCTCCAGGAATTTTGAAGTAATGGGAAAAGGTTATCTACCAGTATGGACAAAGAATTATGCTGTCAGCCAAAAACTGCCTCCTATTTCTGGTTACCACCTGCATTTCCTGGTCAGGAGAGTGACGGAATTTAACATGGAGCAAGTCAGCTTGGCTGTCCACTGGTAGCCGCTCTTTTCGTCTTCTTTGGCTTAGTTAGGAAAAGCTGGCAGCATCCCGAGTTTGGTAGCTCATGTGTCTGCATTGCTGTTATAAATGAAATAAAACTGGAGACTGAATACAGATCAATAATACATAAATAGCATTGCTATAGGAAGGAAATAAAAAGAACTCATCACAAATGGCATTTTCGTGTTGTACGGTGGGCGAGAAAGGTGTCCACACGTTCTGGAACAATCAATGCTGAACCTCTTGGTAGCACAGAAATGAAACATCAGGCACTGACAGCATTCACTGAATGTGTGAGTGTGTGTTTGTATGTTTGAACGTGCACACTGATGACCAGGTGGCAGGTGCTGCAGCTTGGGACACTTGCATCCCTTATCAGAGTGTCAGGGAGGGAGTTCAGCCTCTGCTTCCTAGTTGGCTTCTACTGATGTGCACCCTGGGCAGCAGCAGATGATGGCTCAAGTACTTGGTTCCCTGCAACTCATGTGGGAGACCCAACTGGAGTTCCTGGTCCAGTCCAGACGCCGCTGTTGCAGGCATTTGGGGAGTGAACTGGAGGATGGTTCTCTGCCTTTTGATTAAATGAAAATTACTAAGCAAACATTTTTTATAAAAGTGAAAGTGTACAGACCCATTGCCTAAGACATATTAAACTTCTTTGGAATGTTCTTAAGAGATGGCCAATGTTACAAGCACCATCTGGCAGCTCTCCTCTTTCCTGTCCCAAACATGCTCATTTACCACTGCCCACAGACGGACTCACTGAAAGCCAGAGGCTCAACCATTGGGCTATTTGTACCAGTTTTTAATGAATGTGCTGTCATATCTGGTGATAGAACCTGCAAAATGTCTGTGTCCTAATTCCTGATTCCTGGATCCACTGTTACTTGACATGGACAAAGAGACTTTGCTTGTCTCATTAAGTATTTTTTTTTTTTTTTTGACAGGCAGAGTGTACAGTGAGAGAGAGACAGAGAGAAAGGTCTTCCTTTTACCATTGGTTCACCCTCCAATGGCCGCCGCGGCTGGCGCCCTGCGCTGATCTGATGGGAAGAGCCAGGTACTTCTCCTGGTCTCCCATGGGGTGCAGGGCCCTAGCACTTGGGCCATCCTCCACTGCACTCCCTGGCCACAGCAGAGAGCTGGCCTGGAAGAGGGGCAACCAGGACAGAATCCGGCGCCCCGACCGGGACTAGAACCTGGTGTGCCGGTGCCGCAAGGCGGAGGATTAGCCTAGTGAGCTGCGGCGCCGGCCCTAATTAAGTCTTAGGACCTTGACAGGGGAACATTATCTTGGTTGCACTGGATGGACAGCTTAGCCTCATCACGTGAGTCCTTAAAAGCAGAGAAGCTGTCCCAGCTGAAGTCAGAATACGAGGGAGACGTGACCATGAACGAGTCAGAGAGAGGCAATACGGTTGGTTTGGAAGATGAAGAAAGAATTCCATGAGCCAAGGAATGTGAGTGACCTATAAAAGCTGTGTGTTCTACAGATGAAAAAAATGCAAGAAACAGATCCTCACCTAGGAGAGAGCCCTGCCCTGCTGGCACCTTGATTTTAGAACAGAACCCAAATAAAAAGACATCTGTGTTGTTTTCACAGAGTTTGTGATACTTTGTTACAGCAGCCATAGAAAACTAATACAAATCCTCTCTTTAAAAGTCCTACTTCTAGAACCAGTTTCCCTTTATTTACCACATAGTTGTTTTGTTCTTGAACAATAGATGGTGCTAAGAATCCATGTTTCTAGTGCTGCCACCAGCTCTTCTAATTTAAAATAATTAGAACCATATGACAGTGGTTAAGACAATTTTTCATGAAAACCTATAAATCAGATTGCTACGGATTCAAAAAACCTGCATCAGAGTAGTGATGAACAATGGGAAGTTAGAGATTTTGTCACCATAATTCAAAAGTAGCCATTTACTAAAAACCCAAACGAACAAGGAAACCTATTTGCTGTTCACTGTATCAAATTGCTTGCATCTCTTAAAAATATGAAAATGTGGACTGCAACTGCCCTTCAAAAACACAATGTACCCTGAAGACACATGGCGTATGAAAGTGAATTGGAGATTAGAAACGACTACAGGGAAAAGATTCTGCACAAAAAAGTTCTGTGGCTGCTGTTTGTTTTTTTTTTTCACATGTGGTGTGGTGTAGCACTCTAAGGAAAGGCAGCAAAAGATGGTATTTATGTTCTTCTTGCAAATTATTCATGGTATGTTTTCCTATTAGTTACAACTTTCCACAAATGCAACATTATTTATATTTAGCTCCTAAGACACAAGGTTATGTCTGTTTGACTATTTTTAACAGTATAAAATATGTGTAGATGTTAAAATATTTGATTATTGTAGCTTTTAAAAGCATAATGTATACTATGATAGTATGAGGGTACTTTCAGAAGTTGGTGGAAAACAGAATTAAAAGATGAGTTTTTTTGTGTACAAAAACTTTGAAATCTATGTACACAGGAGTCTTCAGAAATTCATGGAAAATGCATATTTGAAAAAAAAACATGCACAAATTTCTTTTTCTATTTTTGTGACAAAATAAGCATCTTTAAATTCCACTTTTCAAAAATATTTGCAGGTACTCATTGTTTTTGACTATTGTTCTATTCTCAATTCTCTTCATCCAATTTAATGAAATGGGTGGTTGATATCTAGAGGTTGATGACTAGTGTTGTAGAATGTGGTATTTTGACGCTCAAGCAAATACATTACAGTAAAATGGGAAGATGGCACATACTGAGCATCTGGGGTGATATGTTTGCTAAGGCTTGGGAGCACTCAACGAGCTCAGTATCAGCACAACAACTACTATCACCCTTTCCTTTTCTAAACAGTACATTAACTACACTCATTTTCTGAACAAAAGCAAAACAGCCCTGAAGGATGAACATCTTTCAAATGACAGTGCAGGCAGGAAATAGATCTGTAGTCGGAAAAAGCACAAACTCATAGGAAGTGAACATTAAATTTTCCGAAACACTAAGACCAAGTAGAACATAGCCAATGACAGAAATGTCAAGGGGACAACACACAATGTCAAGCAGAACATCTCGTTTCTATCTTGGTAAATAACTTCTTAATCTCCTCTAAGCACATTTCAAGACTCTCTGGAAGGTCCCTCTGTCACTCAAGGGCCAGTTCCCAGAAGGCTTCACTCCTATAAGGTAACACGAAAGAATCAAAGGAGTGAGTACATTTACAGAGTGCCCCAAATCACTGTTTATTCTAGAACTTGGGTTCTTGGCTTAGTGACGTTTAAGAAATTTTTAAATCATGGGACTGAAGAGACACACACATTATTAAGTGCTACATGCAAGTAGAAATGTATTCTTTAAAAAATAAAACTAATCTCTAAAATCTATTTACAGAAGAAATAAGCCAGTGCTATTTTTTCCAGTTAAGGAATCAAGGAACTGGCAATTTTTTTTTTTTGCAGTGAGTCTATATTATTATTAATCTAGCCATGGGCAAAATATCTCCACAATCAAATATTAGGAATTTGTAGAAATTATTCCTATTGTATTTATGTTCTTTTTAGGAATTTGGTGAGGAATTTTGTGTGAGGGGGTAGGAGTGAAGCAGGGTGCATGAGAGTTAGGGTAAAGAAATAAGAGGTCATAAATATGAAAGTGGTTGATAAAAGAGTCTAAGAAATCAGTTTCACTTAAAATTGACTTAAATGACCACCAGAGGGACTCCAAAGTTCACTCATTGATACTATACTTCAGGGAAGCACTGTTTGAAAAGATTCAGGAGATTCATACATGGTCTATGAACACACCATCCGAAACAGTTAAAATGCAGATGAAATACAGCAATAGGGGTGAGCCATTAATTCAGAGAAAGAAACTTGGTTGCTTAAAATGGACAGCTTTCATGCAAAGCCAAGACACTATGGCAACAAATGACTAACATCAAAGATCTCTGTGAGTGAGACCCCGGTGGAAAGAAAGGACCGTCAAAGAAGGGAGGAGAGAAATTTCAGAGAGACCTCTGAAGGGAGGAGAGAACTTCTACTTTGATTATGGCCTTCTCTAGATAAGGTCGGAGTTTGTGGACTCAAGAGGCTTCCATAGCCGTGGCCCCTCATGACAAGAGCCTCAGGTGATCACTGACGTCATAAATAAGAGTGTCAATTGTTAAACCAACAACAGGAGTCACTGAATTTGCTCCTCATGTAGGACCTCTGTGCTTAATGTGTTGTACTATGAGAATTAATGGTAAAACTAGTCTTCAAATAGTACTTTATACTTTGTGTGTCTGTGTGGGTGCAAACTGTTGCAATCTTTACTTAGTACAGAGTTGATCTTCCGTATATAAAGATAATTAAAAAGAAATCTTAATGATGAAAAGTACTTACACAATTTATATTTATTAAATAAAAGCTTTCTATAAAAATAAATAAAATAAAAATGAGTTTCCAAAAAAAAAAATGACAGCTTTCAAAGATGAATGGGATGAAGTCAAAAAAGGCCCTGAGAGCTTATATGAGAGGTTTGTTAAACGTGTAAATGTAATGTGTCTTCCTCCTATTAGGCAGATGCTGTTGTATTTTTCTGGATGTTCAGTGTCTCTGTTCTGCCAGAAGGTGTTGCTCTGATATTGCTGGGTTTGTAGGACAAGGTTATGTGAAAGAAAATGTGGTCATATTGGATAAAAACGTGCACTGTATAAGTATATAGAATTCAGGCACAAAGCTATCCATTATATGGGGAAAAGAGGCCTTTACTGTAGTATGTCCCCACTATAAATAGTTCAGCAAAATGTAAACATGAAATATTTCCCTAGTGATATTTGCAGCCATATAAACAGTAGCTCTACTTTTCTTTTCATTAACTCTCATATTTTAAATAAAGGGACTTCTGTAGGGTGAAATTTGGGCAAATTAGAATGATCTTTAACTTTTTTTATAACAGGGTGTACCATACATGGAGTAAAATCTGGAATTTAAAATCAGTAGTTTTTTTTTTTAAATACACACAGCTTTGCTTTTATGTTTTAAATCCCATGTATTATAGAAATAAGCATAGTGGGTACATCAGGGGAGTCAAACTAACAAAGCATTAAAAAAACGGAAATACAGTCTTCTTTTTTAAAAAGTTAGAATTTATTTAGATTTTGGTAAACAAAGTTCAAACTGAATACTTGTTAAAAAATCGTGCAGTCATTCAAAATTTTCAGACTGGTTGTAAAAAAAAGAATATCTTTCAACTGAGTAAAAAAGTAATTTTACTCAGACTTAATGCACAATATATTAATTTTACTCTCAACGTTATTCAGACCAGGACAACAGATTTTTATTGTGAAGACCACAGAAAGGAAAATAAATCATCAGTTTTCAATGTGGAGCTACAGTTTACTCCAAGTTAACTGGACAAAGGAAAACCCATGAAGAGTAACCAAGACACACTGATGATCTAACCTCCTTTTAGCTACTAGGATCGACCTTCTACCTTTCTTTCTTTATTTTATTTTTACTACATTGGTAAAAAAGGATTGGCGGAATTTGTAAATGCCCTTCCCTTTTAGTTTTGTCCAGCTTGCGTTTCACTTGTATTGAACACTGGGCAGGTATGATTTTTCCCTGAACGTGTTCTCTGTCTCCTAGGAAGAACACTTCATTCGCATTAGAGTCCCCGCGCTTATATCCACCATAAGGCTTATTGTATTTACAGGCTGTGCCTCCCTGACTTGAAGTGTTTGGGACCAGAAGTGTTTTGTATTTGGGGTTTTGTCAGATTTTGCATATATGCGTATACAAAGGAGGCACCTTGGGAATGGGACCCAAGTCTAGACACAAAATTCTTTCATGTTTCTACACATAGCCTGAAGGTCGTTTTATACAAGCTGTTTCGTTCACCGGTTTTGTTTGTTCCCGGGTTGTGTCCCGTTTTCAAATGTTTACTGTGGACTACAAGGGAGGGACAACAGGAACCTTGGCGGTCAGGGGACGGCTAGAGCCCGCGGGTAACAATGGCGCAGCTGGGCACGCTGGGTTTGCTCCCAGCATCCCGCGGGGCACTGGGCGGTCCTTCCCATCGTCCCGCGCGCGGGGCAGTAGGGCGTGGGCTGGTGGACGAAGCGAATTCGGTGTCAGAGTCAGGGCGGGGTTACACGTTGGCGTCGGGGACTGACGTGCTGGGAGCCCTGGGCCGCTCACACACGTGGACTGGACGTGCAGGACGCGACAAGCAGTGGCTCCTCAGCTCAGGCGTTCCTGAGGGCAGTCTTGCGGCTCCCGGTCTCCTGGGGGCTTGCCCGAGAGTTTGCCCCGCCGCCCCTGACGTGAGGTAACTGTGCAATTTTATCAGGTTCAGAGAGTTTGGGATTTGGGAGCATTTTGGGTTTCTGATTTTCAGATTAGCGATGTTCCTTCCACCTGTGTGAGCAGCCGCCCGCCTCCCTGATGTAACGCTTAGCACCTGCCTGCAAGGTAGCTGGTGAAGAAACGTTCGTAGGTCAGAGCTACAGTGAAAGGAATTAAGCCTAGATAATCCACAAGTGCGTCAGTCTGTTCTCGGGCGATCGTTTTTGAGTTTCCTTCAATTACCAGCTGTACAGCTTGGTGGAAAATGGAGCATGCTGCTCCCTGCGCAAACTCCGCAAGGATGCACCTGGCCAAGGAAGTGTTGATCCGCTGTGCTGTGTTACCAATCAGGTAGCTGCAGTAGGATTGCGCCGAGGGTTGGCAATCTCCTTAAAGGTGTCTTCTTCAAGGACCAGTAGAAGGTGGAAAGTGGTGAGGCTGATGTCCAGCTTTCAGAGTTCTGAGAGATCCGTGGAGGAACCGTGGAAGAGTGAGAAGAGCATGCTGAGAGTAAATTCATTCAAGTGTATGTCAGATATGTGAGTGACAGGAGGTAAAGGGGAAAACTGTGCTTTGAACTCTGTTCAGGAGTGTTAGTCAAAAATACACCAGGAAATTTTGATAACAGTTTTTGATTGGTTAGAAGAATGATGAGATTTCAGGACAATAATCTTTAAAATCGAAGTCACACGGGTAATTTATTGTCTTTAATGTTATTTCTCCATTTTTTTCCACTAATCTAAATTGTTTCTTTCCTATGTGCATTGGTTCAATAAGAAAATCCCTATTCCTGCGATCAGCTCCAATATGTATGGAAAGATTCTTGATTGAACCACCGAAAATTCTGGTCCAACTACCAACTCAGAAAGCATTTTGAAAAATATTTGTATCCCATTTTCTATTTTATAGGAAAGACTTAAAAGCTGGTATATAATCTCATGATAGCTTTCATTGATCCAAGAAGAAACTCGATAGTAGGTTTGATTGTGTTTGGGAATGAGTAAATTGCTTATTTTGTTTATTTCATAACCATTTCTAATCTGTAAGTTGTGGTGAACCAGTGGAAATGGAAATGATAAGCAAGTGATATTTTCCTTAGTGTCGAGCTTGACTCCTTAAACTGAGAAGCAGTCAGTAGAGCAGCTTTTCCAGAAATGGGAGATTAGGAAGTGGATACATCTGTGCTGTATATAGTGAAGTAGAGTTCACACCTGTGGACTTTATTTAATGGAAAACTCTCTTTAATAATTAAGATTGTGATGTGATTTGGTAGAACTTTATACTAATTGTACTAAGTGAAAAGCAGGCAGATTGACTGTTATTTTAGGCTTAGTGTATTTATTCAACAAATAAATATTAAATACCTACTATGTATTTATATTATGTATGTAGGCATGGTTCCGGGTACTAGGGATACATGAGTGAATCAAATAAAGTGAATGATCAGTAAAGTGATCAAATAAAAAATCAATAAAGTGAATCAAAAATACCTTTGTGGAGCTTCCATTCTAACAGAGGGGGCAGAGGGTAGAACCTCATGTTGCTAGAGCTGAGTGAATAAGGAGGAGGGAAACAGGAAATGAGATCAGAGAGGTCTGAGAGGGCCCAATCATGGGAGCTGGTAGGCCAGTGTTTGGACTTGATCTCAGCAAGATGAAAGCCACTGGAGTTTTGAGCAGTGGAGTGATGAGATCTGGCTTACTTCTGAAAAGGATCCTGTTGGTTGCTATACTGAGTGAGCATAGGCTGTACCTACTGATAGACCTTTTAGGAACCTATTTTCTAATCCACATGAAAGATACTGGTAGTTTAGATCAGGTGTAGATGTAGATAGTAAGAAATGTTTGGATTCTGGCTATATTTCAAAGGTAAAGTCAGTAGGATTTCCTGCCAGAATAGATAGGGAATATGTGAGAAAAAACAGGATAACTTGAAGGCTTTCATCATGATCAGCTGGAAATATGGAGATTATCAAGAATGGATAGAAGTGAGTTGGTAGCAATATGTGTGAACAACTCTTGGAGAGTGTTAATAAAGAGCAAAGTAATGGCATTCTAATCACAGAAGTCTGAAGGTCATGAGATTTTTCTTTTAGCTGGGAAAATAATAGCATATTAATAGACTGATGGGATGATCCAGTAGAAAGAGAAAATTTAAAGAAGGAAAGAATTTCTGCAGTGATGTCCTTAAGTAGAGTGATGGAGTCTGAGTGTCCAAAGGGAGGGTTTGGCTTTAATAAGAAACCACGCAGTTCATCTGAAGTAACTGGTGAGAAGGTAGCATATGTAACTGAGCTAGGACTGGAATTCAAATAAAAGTTGGACCTGGAGCTTAAGCTTTATCTGCTATGGCATACATAGAGAAGCATAATCATGTATTACAAAGCATGGGAGTCAGAAGACTTCTTCTGACCCTCCATGGGGTGTGTGATTTATCATTTGTAAAGTAAAGATAATATTATCTCTAGTGCCCACATTCCAGAATTGTTTCGAGGATCAAAAGAAACAATATACATGAAAGTGGTCCAAGCTGTAAAGATCTATACACACGTACTTTAATACTCAAAGTATTAGCTGTTCCTAGTCCTTTGAACTTCTTGTTCCCTGTGCTGGGAATACTTCTCAACTGGTTCTTTACATATCTCCTTTTTATCATTCTTGTCTCAACTGAGAGAAATCGTCTTTGACTACTTTAAAGAGGTCCCCACTCAACATACTGATTCAGTCATCCTCATCCAATGACTGTCTTGTTATCTTCCTATCACTCATACCTATTTGAAACCATTTTGTGTAATTATTTGCCAGTTTTTACATTGGTTGGCTCTATTCCCCTGCTGAAATGTAGATAATTTTCTCCTCAGGGTATTGCATGTAGTGGATCTTCAATAAATATCTATTGAATGAATGATTGAATATTATTACTGTACTAATTAGAGAGAATGTTACAAAAATAATCAATTTTAGAGAAATAGTCAAAAATTGTTGCCATTTTAAATTTCATTACATGACTCTGTGCAGCAATAATGACTCTTATTCAGTGCAAACTTCCCAAAATACTTATCTAAGAATTTTCTTCTGTGATTTCCCTTAAGGATCTTATTTGATATATTTAACAACTGAATTAATTCATCACTGTGTCAAACATGAGAGAGTTGCAGTAAATTGCATGTCTTAAGAAACATTCAGTAAATACTAAGTAAAGAAGCATGTTAATGCCCCCCATCTCTTTTTTCTTCATTATCATAAAGAAATGCTGTAATTTAGGAGAAAATCTAAGAGAGAGATACTTAGTGCAAGATAAAGTAGCCCCCCCCCCCCCTTCTGAAAGGGCTTTCTGGAGATAGTCTTTAGCTCTCCCTAATCCTTACCAGGAATTCACATGATTGTGGATGACTTCCACCATTTTATGTGAACTTAACTCTCCAGAATCAGAGAATTATGTGTGCTTGTTGTCAGGCCTTCGCTTGAAAAGATCCAGATGCTTTCCAGTAAGCATGTTCCACCCACTATAATTTGTCACAGAAAAATTAGCATATAAGTTTTGCTAATGGGTAGACAGGAAGGCAAGGTGAGAATTGACCTAGTATGTTTAGTAATAGGAGACTATCATGTGATGGAATAGATTTGTGGAAGGACTGCAGGCTAGCTTTTTCTCCTTATCGCTTTTTTTTTTTTGACAGGCAGAGTGGACAGTGAGAGAGAGAGACAGAGAGAAAGGTCTTCCTTTGCCGTTGGTTCACCCTCCAATGGCTGCCGCGACCGGCGTGCTGCGCTGATCCGATGGCAGGAGCCGGGTGCTTCTCCTGGTCTCCCATGGGCTGCAGGGCCCAAGCACCTGGGCCATCCTCCACTGCACTCCCTGGCCACAGCAGAGAGCTGGCCTGGAAGAGGGGCAACCGGGACAGAATCCGGCGCCCTGACCAGGACTAGAACCCGGTGTGCCAGCGCCGCAAGGTGGATTAGCCTAGTGAGCCGCAGTGCCGGCCTTATCACTTTTTTAATTCCTATGCTGGTTGATGTTATGGGATTTGTGATTTTTTTTTTCAGCAGAAAAATAACATTCTAAATACTGTAACTTTCTTGCTTGCTTTCCTTCCTACTTCCTCCCTCCTTTCTATTCTATCTCAAATTCTGTCTTTCTGCCTAGTGAGGCCTTCCAAGATGACTATAGTATATCCATCCTGCTTAGAACTTGCCAAAAAAGCAGAATTAATCTAAAGTAGTAGAAAGTTCATCTTTCCTACATTTCTGTTAGAAAGAGATTTCCATCATCTGTTTGCTTCCCTGTGTGAGCATCCAGAGCCCTGTGTGCAGCTGCAGAGATAAGAACTGTGAGTTATGCTGTGGAGTTGACTCTGACCATGATGATGGCCCATCAGGCAGTCATGTGAGCAAAAATCCATCATTTTCCTTTTCTTCCCTACACTAGGGTATTAGAGTTTAAAAAGATAAAACTCTTACTGAGTTCTCTTAACTTACTGAGAAGATAGTTCCAAGGGCAGCCACGTGGTTTTGAAGCAGTGAAAATCAAGTTCATTTTCTCAAGGAACTATAAAATGCAGTTGCCTCATAATCCATCATCCATATTTCTAACCTTTTGTAACCCTATACCAGCCTTTATCCCTCTCATTGTAACTGTTTACCTGCCTTCCTCACTAGTTGGTGAGTTCTTAGTAGGCTGTCTTAGTTACTGTGAACCCCCAGGGCTGACATAGTATGGATTACGTAGTAAGTGGTAAGTAAATAGTTCAGCACTGACTGAATCATAGAGTTAAATCAGAACACACCTTCTATTGAATTCTGTGACTTTAAGCCATGGAATCTGTCACCATGTCCCAGGAAACGGCCTAGCCCACTACTTCCTCCGTGGATTGGCCTAGAAAACTCTTTACCATCTTTTAGCAGAAGGTGATATTTGAAAGGTACAAACTACACTCAGATTCGCTCAAGTAGGCTTGCAAGAAACTTTAAGTCATGACCTGCAAAAGGCAGTGAAAAATTTCAGAAACAAAATTACAAGTACATATACATAGAACATTACTGTTTTTAAGCTTCTTTTTATTCAGAAAGAAAAATGTGGATGTTCAGGTGTCTGACAATATGAATGATATAATCATGCACAAACGTTGAGATTCTGGTCTCTCTGTCTTATTTTTGAGAAGGAAAAGAACACTCAAATCTATATAATTTTTCCTGGTCCAGGCAGCTGTTGATGCATTCAAACTAACAGAACATAGTAGAACATTGTTCAGTAGAGTTTACCATGTCAGCATTTCTAGTCATCCTCCGTATTTGAAAAGTCTCACTACTTGGTTTCCTAATGAAATGGAAGGTCTGTTGGAAGAAACCGATGGATGACTTGCAGTAGGGTAGCTGTGTTTTTCTTCTCATCAAATAATAGTGTTTGGATCCAGACTCTGTATCTTAAAAGAGGAGGGGACAAAAGCAATCTGGCACTAATTTATAACAGACTCACAGAACACACGTAATATGCTCATAAACTGTCCAATAGTTTGTTCCCTGACCTCAGTAATGGGAGTTGATCTGATTTCACCACTAAGCCCTCCACATTCAGAGGAGACAGGAGGTGGATACATTTATGGCTTTATAAGGAATGAAAGTAATGATGTTGGCTTTTTAAAAGACAATCTGTTGTAAACTGTTACTTCCTTGTTACTGTTGATAGAATATTTTGTTTATTTGCCATCCCCCTCCAAACAAAACAAAATCCAAGCCAGCGAGGATGAGGATGGCAGTCTTGTACAAACAGTACAGCTTTTCTTGAACTTCACTGGGGCAAAAGCAACTTAGAGCTTCATGCAAAATTAGTACTTAGGTTTCTCTCACAAAACTTAGAGAAGATCCTGATTTATATAAATGTGGATTATAAAATTCATTGAAGGATTATGAGTCTGGCACAGGGCATCCTGGGAAAGAGTTTAATAGAGTTTGAATTTATAGCGCATGTTTAAGAGTTAAAAATCACAGATAGGATGTCTAAATTCACTGGATCTATTGTAGAAATAGTGATTACACTTAATGATGTGAAAAATGCTGAGAGTAGATGTATTTTCACCAAAAAATGAAAACTGTGTGAGGTAATACTTATGAATATGTTAATTAGCTAGATTTAGTCATTTCATAATGTATATACTTCCAAATATCATGTGTCCATGGTAGATACATACCATTTTATCTGTCATTTTTTAAAAACAAAGTTAGAAATGAGCCACTAATTTCCTCTTATTCATTTTCCTTCTTTAATTTCACTTTGAAGTAACAGCAACAATATATAAATATTGTGTATAAACCCATATTTTCTGAGGACAAGTGATCAATAAGGGAAAGTGTCCAAATGCACATATTTAACCAGTTTGGATGCATCAAGTGTTTTTCATCTTTAGGCACAGCCTTGATTTTAATGGTAGTTTTTAAAGCAATGAGTACTGAAATCCACAGCAGAATAGTGACATACCTTGTGTTATATAGACTTCTTCAAATCAGATTTGCAAGGTCAAATGAGCCTTTGAAAGGAAGTTAATTTTAGGTTAATGTGACTCATATAGATACTGTTATCCAGGTTGCTGAATCTGACTTCCATTTTCTTTTGCATGAGAAGTAGGGCAAATTCTCCCTATTACGTGGTTTCCCTTGAGCCTTACGGTAAATGAGGTAACTAAGTGAACTAAACGTTCTCCAACCTGCAACTGCCAGATGCAGTTTTGTAGAACGTGGCCGTGGTTTTCAGTTATGGTTAACTTCTAATTGGTCATGTGCATGGATAATATGGATTATTAAGGTTAGAATTATCATAGTAGGCATTTGGCGTAGAAGTTAAGATCCTGTTGAAGATGTCCATGTCCCATAACAAGTGCCTGGGTTTTATACCTGGCTCAGCTACTGCATCTAGCTGCCTGTTTTTGTCGACCCTTGGAGGCAGTGGTGATGAATCAAGTCATCAGATCACTGCCATCCCATGGGAGATCTGAATTGAATTCCATTCTCCCAGCTTTGGCCTGACCCAGCTCCAGCCTTTGTGGGCATTTGGAGAGTGAACCATTAAATGTTGTCTCTCCCTCTGTCACTCTTGTGCTCTCTCTGTGTATCTGTCACTTCTCTTGATTTTCTTACTCTCAAATAAAAATTTAATGAAGGATTAGGATTATTTTATTTCATCTCTTTCAAGAAGCTTAATCACAGGGAAGTAGATGGGAATGTAGAAGCATGGGCCAGAGTAGCTACCACAACTGAGAGAAGTTCTTGAATTTTTTTTATTCTGAATACATGAGAATTGTGCTTTCAAGTCTATATATGAAGGTGAGAGAGTAGGTAGAGTGAAGACAGAAAGGGGGAAATCCAGTGACGTTTGCATTATGAACTGCTTACTGTTGTGGGCCCATGGGACCCAACTCTCCAAGGTTTATTGTTTCTCAGAGTTGTTCTGCTGAAGGACATGGATCCAAGGCATTTATCCATCATTTCTTGTGGATTCTCCTCAGGGGCAGTAACTCTTCTACACTTCTAGGTCTGCCATACACACAGGCTAATCAGCTCTGAAGCGACCTCTTTGCATGGGAAAGGCCTTGACAGAGAAGTTAGCAGACATGGTGGACACTCAGACTATGATACTAATGGCTTTGAATGAGAACTACCCTTCACTGTTGTGGGTGAAATCCAAGATGAGTAGAGAAGTTGTATCATGAGCACCAAAAGCATGTACTTCATCCTCCTATATAGAATTTTTGAGTCATATGTGAGTCAAATTTAAGATACTTTCTTCATGAAAATTCGAGTGAAATCGATGCTCCAGGAAGCATTTAACCTGCAGGCTTGAGTAGTCCTGGCATACTCATTTAGAAGCCTAGACACAGATCCTAACTATGAAACTGTAGTGGGAGACAAGCAATTTTCCTAGGAGTTGTCCAGTGACATCAGCAACAGGCAACCTTCAGTGGTGCCAGAAGAAGAGGTAGCTTCAAACTTGTTTTAACCTGTTGCCTTAAACCTTCCCTAGCTTCCTCAGTTTATATTATCCCTCTCTTTCTGCTCCTGCTATAAAATTTATACTTTTCTTTGGTGATGTTATTGATGTTATGGGTGACTCTAGGTTACACAGCTCCTAAAAGAACAGAAGCCTGACTCAGGCTCTCTAATTCCAAGGCTGGTACGTTTTCTGTAAACTAAGGTTACTCCAGGGAAACAAAGATTGGTTGAAAGGTGGAAAACTTTTATCCGAATGAAAGTTTGCTTGATCTAATAGTGTATTCCACACATTAAAATTTACGGTCTGGGGAGCTCCCTCAAGAATAAAGAGCCTGGGCAATGAGTCTGAAGAAGACAGTTTTGGTTTGCTTTCTATTGCTTAAGAATCCAGATAAAAACATATGCTGAGTACATGTTCTAAGAAACATGTTAGCCTAGGCTTTTTCTAAGCAATTCATTCTTGTTATTTATAGTACTTTTTTTTATAAACTTGCTGCAAACAATGAATTAGTGAGTGTTGAGCCACTGCTCCTTGGGGAAATTTGCTAGGTTCCTGAGCCCCCAGTCACAAGTAACTGACCAGTACATAACTTTGTTTTATGTATGTTTCTGTTTAAAGACACCTTATTTTGTATATATTATTGATTCATTCACATCACATTCCTGGTCAACAGCACTCTAACTCTTGCCTGAACAAAGCTTATTTAACACATATATTTTCTATATGGGCCTCTCATAGTCTCCCTGGACTTAGGATTGCTTCAGCACCATATCTGAGGGGACATTATAAGTAGTGACATCATCAACACAAGCCACAGAAATGCAAAAACCATGGCACTGTTTAGGACACATGCTCATAGTATGAGAGCCAAAAGAGGAAAAGAACCTCAGCTGAGAACATTAATTTCAAGTGATTCCACTTATTGGCCCCTCTCTGTCTCCTCTCTGGAAATGGCCACAAAGTCCCCACAAATATTGATTTGGGAGTTAGAAATAAATTATGCCAAGTATGAGAATTTGCAGATGGGGAATCCAAAAATAATGAAAATCAACTGTACAGATCTTATTTAATTACCACAAAAACTCTGAGCACATACTTGCATTTCCCCCCAGTTAATAGGTGAAAAAAGTGTTAACTAATATGTGTGCAATAGAAACACTTTATTTATGCTATTTTTTATTTTTTTATTTTAACTGTAAGTAATTCCATATGTTATAGATATTAATCCTTTTGAAAATATAAATGCATTACTTTTATCACACCTAGAGTAATTAGCAGTCTCTTAGTATAAAAAATTACTGAGATTTCTCCAAATGTTTCATAAAGTATTTTCTTAGAATTGGCTTCTTGAAGGTCCAATAAGCTGCACAGATTTTTGATACTTTAATTAATGAGTTCTTAATTCTTTTAATCCATGAGTTCTACTTCTTTCTCTCCTACCCCCTTGTAATTTTTCATTGAAAAACCATCATTATTTTTTCTGTTTTCATTTTCCCCACAGAAACCACAGATCTCATAAAAAATTTGAGACTCAGTTTTAACAATTATGAAAGATTTTGTTAACATAGTTAACATAATGGATTTCTTTGCTGTTCTCATCTTTCTGTTCTAGTCTGACTGCTTCTGCATTGAATGTTTTTAACTCATTTACAATTTTAACCTGATTTAATGCTTATATTATTGTATGCCATCTCAGAAAATTTTTGCATGTACAATATATTCCTACAGCATACATAAACAGAAATAAAATTGAATCCATGTGCCTCTAAAACCTAGGTTTTTGTATTTTACTTATTGTCTACCTTTGGGCTTTATTTTATATCCAAACTCATCCGGTAAATGGGATGCTAGTGTTACTTATTCTCCTCTCAGAATTGCATTTGGAAGAAATGTGAAACTGACACACATGGTTAAATAGTGTATGATTAATGATAACCTAAATGAATGATTAATTGGGAATGCTTCATAAACCAAAAAAGTTACATAAATGTTATTGGAAATTATAAATAATCAGATAAAATAGTCTGAATAGAGAAAAGCATTTTCTTTTCAGGCTGATTTTTTTGAAATTTTTGAAAAAATATTTATTTATTTGAAAGTCAGAGTTACACCGAGGAGAAGGAGAGGCAGAAAGAGAGAGAGAGAGAGACAAACTTCCATCCACTGGTTCACTCCCCAGTTGGCCTCAACAACTAGAGCTGCGCAGGAAGCCAGGAGCCAGGAACTTCCTCCGGGTCTCACACACAATTACAGGGGCTCAAGGACTTGAGCCATCTTCTACTGCTTTCCCAGGCCATAGCAGAGAGCTGGAGCAGTAGTGGAGCAGCTGGGACTTGAACCACTGCCCATATGGGATGTCGTCAATGCAGGTGGTGGCTTTACCTGCTACACCACAGCGCTGGCCCCAGGCTAAGAATTTTTATAAGTTAAGATTAAGGGAATAGATTTCATCTATTTCATAGGTACAGTTCTAAGATGATAACCATACATTACTCCTTCCCCTCCCTCCTTTTTATTAACTTTTCAGACTTAATTTTAATATACTGCTAATCACAGGCTTAACTTCAACAACAACACAGATAGTCAACAAGTAAAAAGTAGGAAGACCACAGTTCTACAGGAGTATAAACAAGGGCTAGAAATGACAGTCATCACAAGATGGCCATTTCATTCTTATAATTTTTTTTATATTCTATATTAACTGTCACTTATTGGTGAAACCATATGATATTTGTGTTTTTGAGACTGGCATATTTCACTGAGCATAATTGTTTCAAGTTGCAACCATTGTGTTGCAAAACAAGATTTCATTCTTTTGTTTTACTGCTGAGTAGTATTTCATATTGTATATATACCACATTTTCTTAATCCATTCATCAGTTGATGGACATCTGGTTGATTGGTATCTTTGCTATTGTGAATTGAGCTGCAATAAACTGGGAGATGCAGATAACTCTTTCATTCACTGAATTAATTTCATTTAGGTAAATTCCCAGGAATGGGATGGCTGGGTCATATGGTATATCTATTTTCAGCTTTCTGAGGAATCTCCATTCCATTTTCTTTAATCGTGTACTGGCTTATATTCCCACCAACAGTGTATTAGGGTAGTTTTCCACCCATGTCTTTGCCAGCATTTATTGTTTTTTGATTTTTGGATGTTAACCATTCTAACTGGGTTGAGGTGAAACATTATGGTGGTTTTTATTTGCATTTCCCTGATTGCTAGTTATCCTGATCATTTTTTCATGTGTATGTTGGCCATTTGAATTTCATCCTTTGAAAATGCCTGCTCATGTCCTTTGCTTATTTCTTAACTGGACTATTTTGTTGTTGAGTTTCTTGAGCTCTTTATAAATCCTGGATATTAATCCTTTATCCGTTGCCTAGTTAGCAAATACTTTCTCCCATTCTGTTGGTTTGCTCTTCATGTTGTTGAGTGTTTCTGTTTACAATGCAGAAACTTCTTAACTTGATATAATCCCATTTGTCTATTTGTGCCTATATTTTTGAGGTCTTTGTCAAAAAGTCTTTCTCTGCCAATGTCTTTCAGAGTTTCCACAATGTTTTTTCTTTAGTAATTTGATGATATCAGGTTGTAGATTTAGATCCTTGATCTGTTTTGAGTTGAATTTTGTTAAAGGTATAAGTCAGGGGGTCTTGTTTCATTCTTCAGCCTATGTAGATCCAATTTTTCCAGCATCATTTGTTGAAGAAACTGTCTTTTCTGCAGGAATTAATTTTAGCTATTTTGTCAAAGATTAGTTTTTGTGGATTAATTTCTGAGGTTTTTCTTCTGTTCATTGGTCTATATGTCTATTTTTTATGCCAATAACAGGCTGTTTTGATTATAACTGCTCTGTAGTATTGTGATAACTCTGTTGTGTAAGATTACTTTAGCTTTTTGGTATCTCTTGTGTTTTCACGTGAGTTTTTTTTTTTTTTTTTTTTTCTGACAGGCAGAGTTAGTGTGAGAGAGAGACAGAGAGAACGATCTTCATTCCGTTGGTTCACCCCCCAATGGCCACTATGGCTGGCACACTGTGCCGATCCAAAGCAAGGGGGCAGGTGCTTCCTCCTGGTCTCCCATGCGGGTGCAGGGCCCAAGCACTTGGGCCATCCCCCACTACCTTCCCAGGCCATAGCAGAGAGCTGGATTGGAATAGGAGCAATTGGGACAGAATCTGGCACCCCGACTGGGACTAGAATCCCGGGGTGCTGGCGCTGCAGATGGAGGATTAGCCAAGTGAGCCGTGATGCCAGCCTTCACATGAGTTTTAGCATCATTTTTTTTCTAGAAGTGAGAAGAGTGCCATTGGCATTTTGATTGAGATCTCAATCTGTACATTGCTTTGAGGAGTATGGACATTTTGATGATATTAATTCTTCCAATCCATGAACATGGAAGACTTTTCCCATTTGTGTCTTCTTTGTTTAATGTTTTGTAATTTTAATTGTAGAGATCTTTGAGGTTCTTGGTTAAATTTGTTCCAAGGTGTTTGAATTTTTTTGTGGCTATTGTAAATGGTACTGATCATACAAGTTCTTTCAGTTCTTTCTCAGCCATGACATTGTTTGTGTATACCAAGGTTTTTGATTTTTGTATGTTGATTTTATACCTTGCAACTTTACTAAACTATTTTATGAATTCCAATAGACTGTTAGTGGAGTCTTTTGATACTCGAATATACAGGATCATGTCATCTGCAAACCTGGATAGTTTTTATCCCTTTTATTCCTTTTTCTTGCCTGATGGCTCTTGCCAAAACTTTCAGAACTATATTGAATAGCAATGGTGAAAGTGGACATCTTTGGTTCTCTGGTTCCTGATGTTATTGATAATCCCCCCCAGCTTTTCCCAATTAAGTATACTGCTTACTGTGGGCTTGTCAAACATTGCTTTGGTTTGTTGAAGAATATTCCTTCTATACCCAATCATGAAAGGATGTTGTGTTTTATCAAATGTTCTCACTGCATCTACTGAGATAATGTATGGTTTTTATTCTTCAATTTGTTAATGTGATGTATCACATTTATTGATTTTCATATGTTGAACCTTCCCTCCAAACCAGAGATAAATCCCAGTTGGTCTGGGTGAATGATCTTTCTGATGTTTTGTTGGATTCAGTTAGCTGGTATTTTGTTCAGAATTTTTGCATGTATATTCATCAGGGATTTTTAAAAAAGATTTATTTATTTAAGAAGCAGACAGAGAGATTGATAGACTAACCATTGGTTAATTTCCCAAATGTCCTCAATGGCCAGGGGTGGGCCAGGATGAAGCCAGGAGTCCAGAGCTTCCTCTGGGTCTCCCACGTGGGTGCAGGGGCCCAAGGAATTAGGCCATCTTCCACTATTTTCCCAGGCACATTTGTAAGGAGCTGGATCACAAGTGGAGCAGCCAGAATACAAATCAGCACCGATATGGGATGCCGGCATTGCAGGCAGCAGCCTTACCTGCCACACTACAGTGCTGGTCCCTCATCAGGGATATTGATCTACAGTTCTCTTTCTTTGTTGTATTTTTTTTCTGGTTTTGGATTTAAGATGCTGTTGGCCTCATAGAAGAAATTTGGAAGGATTCCCTCCCTTTAAATTGTTTAGAATTTTTTTGAAAATAATTAGAATTCGTTTTTTAAAAGTTGGGCAGAATTCAGCAATGAAGTCATCTGGTCCTGAGCTTTTCTTTGTTGGGAGGATCCTTACTGATTCAGTCTCTTGTCTTGGTTGTTGGTCTACTTAGATTTTCTTTGTCTTCATGACTCAGTTCTGGTAGATTTTATGTGTCCAGAAATCTATATATTTCTTCTAGGTTTTCCAGTTTGTTGGCATGTAGTTTTTTTTTTAGTAATTTTTGCTGATTCTTTATTTCTGTGTAACATCTCCTTTTTCATCTCTGATTTTATTAATTTGGGTTTTCTCCCCCCTCCTTTTTTGATTAGTTGAGCCAGTAGTATATTTATTTTGCTATGTTTTAAAAAAGATGTATTCATTTATTTGAGAGGCAGAGTTACAGAGAGAGAGGGAGAGACAGAGAGAACTTCATCTTTTGGTTCACTCCCTAAATGGCTGCAACAGCCAGGATGGGGCTAGGCTGAAGACAGGAGCCAGGAGTTTCCTCCAGGTTTCCCACATGGGTGCAGGAGCCCAAGGACTTGGGTCATTTTTCTGCTGCTTTCCTAGGCACATTAACAGGGAGCTGGATCAGAAACGGAGTTAGGACTCAGGACTTGAATTGGCTCCTATATGGATGCCAGCATTATAGGCAGTGGCTTAATCCACTATGCCATAATGATTTCACTGGTCTTTTTTATCACTGGTGGTGTCCCCATTCTTGGCTGTCTTTTTGTATGGTCCACAGTGCTCCACAATATCTTCTTTCTATAGGGTTTCTACTGCCAACTTTTCTCCAACTCTCCACAGGGAATGCTTTTACTCCACTTTTCTTCTGTTATCTTTCCGTGGTCAAAATCAGAATGCCTTTTCCCTATTTGGCTATCTTGGATCATCTCCCAGGCTAGGGTTTTTATAGCTAACTTTATTAAGGAAGCAGAATTGATTAAGGTTTTAGATTTTTAACTTTCTCATCTATGTTTCTGATCATTTCCCTGCCTACTAATACCACCATGAAAGGAATAGTGGAGAAAATAGGTTACAGGTCAACTTCCCTTTTTCTTTAAGGATCTGAGAAGTTTTAAAAGGGAAAATGCATAAATTTATGGAGATAGTTGTTGCTGTCTTTGTATATTACTTCTGTCCTTCACACTAAAATATAAACTTCATGAGGGCAGAGGTTTTTGTTATTTTACTTATTGCTCTATTTTCTTATATAGAATAAAACCTGATTAATACATGCTGAAGGAAATTAGAATGGCACTCAAAATATATGCATCTTTGACAAAAATATTGTGAAGATGAAGGCACTTGAGAAGCAGTAGTTATCAAAAGGATCATCTGAGCTTTTTTTTTTTTTTTTTTTTTTAATGTATAGTAGCCATAACATTTCCTGTGAGAAGGGTAGGTGAGTAGCTCTTTGGTGGTTAAGATTCTGCTTGGAGTGACTGCACCCCATATCAGGGTGCTTGGATTCAAGTCCCAGGTCTGCTTGCAATCCCAGATTCCTGCCAATGTGCTTGCTGCGAGGCAGCAAATGATAGCTGAAGTACTTGGTCCATTCCACCTACATGGAGAACTGAATTGAGTTCATGGCTTCTGGCTTTAGCCTGGCCCAGCCCTGGCTATTACAGGCATTTTGTGGAGTGAACCAGCAGATTTCTCTCTTTGTTTCTGTCTGTTTTTAAAACATATTGAGATATAACACAAATCCTGTGAGAAAACGGCTTTCCATGTACCAGTGTGATAATATAACAGTCATTACCAGTAACTGAGAATTGATGCTGCAGTGTGTGTATAATAAATAAACTGGCTTAAATAACCTGATCCTCCACTAGCTTTACACACTTCCATATTTCTCCTAGTGACTCTAATTAACCCATACTCCTTTGTCTTGTTATTGCTTTATAACACTTATCATTGTTTATTTAAAAAATATAAAAGCGTTCTGCTTTGGCCATTTTTTCAAGTTTCCAATCTTTTGAGAGTCCCCATGTGCATGCAGATAGTAATAAGATTTGTGCACTTTTCTCCTGTTAATCTGTCTTGTGTTAATTTGATTGCTATACCCAAAGAACTAGGAGAGGTAGAAATAATCTATGAGAGGGCTTCAAAATGCTGATAGATTATGGATATTAGGAAAAAAGCTATGTATGGACTACAAAATTTATTTGCAACAAAGGAAATTTAGCTTTTTTTTCATTTTTCCTTGAACTTTTTGAGGTACCATCATATAGCCTCCTCTATGGTACTCAAAAATATTTGTTGGATTGAATTTCTAGGTATCAGTGACAATGTTGATTTTAATTAAGTTTAGTTCAAGCATGTAATGGAGAGGATAGTTAGAGTGCCAGCCATGTCTGTCTCCTCTTCTAAAACAAGTTGTCATACCCAAGATTCCCATTGCTAAGAAAGACGCCTTGAGATTTTTTTAAAGCAAAAATGGACATGTTATGCAACTTTTTAATATAAATAAATATTTATTTAAAAGAATTACACAGAAGGAGAGAGAGAGACAGAGAGAAATAAATTGGCCTCCCATCCAGTGTTTCACTCCCCAGTTGCTGGAGCGAGGCCAGGCAGAAGCCAGAAACCAGAAGCTTCTTCCATGTTTCCCAAGTGAGTGATGGGCCTGAGCACTTTAGCTACCTTCCACTGCTTTCCCCAGGCCATTTGCAGGGAGCTGGATCAGAAGTAAAGCAGCTAGGACTCAAACCAGTGCCCAAATGGGATGCTGACATTACAGGTGGTGACTTTACTCTATATGCCCACAACACCAGCACTGTATTTTGCACTTTTAATCTCCTCCATCTTCTGTCAAGGTGAACCATTTATAGATATGTGAACCAAAATTAGCCAAATCCATAGCATTGCCAATGATAACAACACGTAAAACAGAGAAAGGTGGAGTGACTCATGGCTAGGCTTTGATGAACCTCTGTGCCTTCAAAAATGTCTTAGGTTAGATTCGCTAGAGGCATACTGAAGTGAATGAGTGGGGACAGTGCTCTGGAAAATTAGCTGTAAGTAGAAAAGGAAAGCAGGACTAGACAGTGGGAGAGAGTGAACTCTGATGCAGAAGAGCTTTATGCAATCTATTAGGAATTCTCTGATAGAGATGGGCATCAAAGTGATACCTAAGTGAGACGGATATTGACCAGTCCTTGTATTTGAAATGCTTCCTACAAAGATGTGTAAACTCAAGCAAAGGCAACTTGCTTTAGCCAAGGAGATTCAAAAAGAGGGTCTCAATGACCAGGCACCAGCAGCCAACTTGCCCTCAGGAAGAGGGAGATAACCTCAGTCCTGAAAGGGAGTTCTGAGCATTAAACGGTGGTATCCATATCAAAGACAAAGTGATTCAATTTCTAGCCCTATCTTAGGTTCTTCTTATTTTTGAATTATGCCTCCATCTCTGCAAATCCCAGATGCATAACTGTTTTCTGGAGCCCCAAGGATTCCTTTCTTGGTCTTTATATATATATATATATATATATATATATATATATATATATGCGTAGTATAACTCTGCTTTTGTTTCTTCATTCTGTTATCTAACATGAGAAGAGAATCCAGTTTATCAAGCACTAAGGATAACAGTACAGACATTAAAAGGACTATTGCTAGAAAAATACAGTTAATATAATCAGCTTTAATGTTAATGGAACCACTAATGTTAAATTAATATTGAGCCTACCTATTTATGAATGAATTCACTGAAATGTATGCAGCTTGTACTTACATAATGAATATTGATTCTTTGTGAGATTTCAGAGTGGATAATATCCATGAGGACAAGGTTTGGATTAATTTCTATGAGTAAAAGATAATTCTAAGAAAATCACCAAGGACCTGAAGAAAAACAGACTGAAGTGACAAACTATTTTTAGGGGAAATCCGTTTCTGTGATCTATTGGCATAAGGATAACCTTTGGAACTGGAAGGCCCAGATGTGACCTCTGCTACTTTTGGCTGTGTAGCCATGTTACCTTTGGCAAATCCCTAAACCACTATGAATTTTTGTTCTTTGTTTTTAAAATAAAGACTCAAGTCTACTTGAATCTCCTATGACAATACTCACAGTGTGTGTATCTCTGTGTGTGTGTGTGTGTGTGTGTGTGTGTAATTAGCTAGTCTAGTATCCATCCTTCTGTTTTTGTGATAGCCTGCTCTTACTGACTGCCTGGAATCCTTATTAGTCTTGCCTAGCAATTGTATGCAAAGAACACTCATGGATGTGTTACTTCCTTATCCAGCAGCCGGATTCCAAGAACTCTAGAGCTGCTTGGGAAACATATGGGAAAAAAACACCTACGTCCCAAATAGAATCCTTAAGTTAGTGAGAGCCTTTCTAGTAAATAATAGGGGCCCAGTAACTTCCACGCCTGGAGCAACCTATTGCACGTGGATCAGACCGAGTGCCTCAATTCTGGGAGGGTTTTGTGAATTTAGCATCTCTTATGGCATGTGATAAGTGTTCACTTCATGTTTTTCTCCTTTTTCCCTTTGGTCCATGTATATTCCTGAATTTTTCACAGTCTCAGTAAGATTCCTAGGAATTCACTGAACTCACAGGAAGTTCCTCAAAACACTATAGCAACAATTGAAGGAAATTTCAAAAATTGCCAGTTTCTTTGCTAGGCCCTTTAGGTGCTAAATTATTACAGTTCTGTAGTGAGAGTTGGATCTCAAGGAGGGTAAGATTTTGTCACAAGTTTAGCTCCAGGGAATAATCTTCCTTGTTTTAGGTCTGCCCTGTAACAAAAACTATAAAATCCCCAGCAGAATGTGGTGGCAAACCCCAACACTCTGGGGACCATTCCAATGGCCTGCATTCAAGTCTGTGGTCTCCTAGCACAAAAAAATAATCCTGAATTAGATGTGTTCTTATAATCTAGGGAAGGCCTTTAAAAAATGTTGGAACAAATAGTGTCCCAAATTGGTTCCGTAATTAAGGTATGCAGAGCTCAGCTTCAAAGATCCCTTATGTCTGTTTTAAGAGATGCTGTTAGTGAGCAAATAATTGTATATAGTAGCTGCAGCACCATTAGAGGAGCTTAATCTGTACGGAAAGCTTGGGATATTAGGTGCTTTTGGGACACTGCTTCTACGGTAATGTCTCATCTGCAGATATTACCCCAAATGTGCACTTTTCCCCATTATATTTTAGTTTTTAAAGCCAGAGAGTTTGCATTTGGGTACAGTTTTGTAACAGGATGAATAGGTACCCAAAAGATACTTTGATAGCTATGAAAGGTGAAAACATAATGAGAAAACTAATAAAGATTCCAAGGATACAATTCTTATGACCTGTTAAGCAGTGTGGGGTGGAGAAGCACTACCAGGGTGGGTCCAGAGAGGGAACATGATGTTGCGTGTAGCGTCACCCATTGGCCATGCACTGGTTTAGGCACTTTATCTTATCCTGGCTAAGTCAAGAGAGCAGAAAGTTCAAAGTCAAAATAAGTCTGGGAGTTTTGTTTTCCCTAAGGGTTTTGATAGAGAACAAATTAAACATGGGACTATGGCTAGGAGAAAAAAAATTAAGGACAATTGCCCCTTCTGGTCAGTCAGCCTCCAGGCTTACCAACTAAAAATCTTCCTGCCTCAGTTGTAATAAATATGCTGTTAATAAGTACCAATTCTCAAACAGCTGAAGAGTGAAACCAAATCACTGCTGGAGTGACAGGGTTAATGAGAAAAAGAATCCAAATTCCTTGCTCAGCTACTTTAGTAAGGATTATTATTAGTATTATTATTATCATTATCATTATTATTATTATCTTCTCATGTTCAACTCCCCCCCAAGCCCCCTCCTCTGCTACCCTTAACTTTTACAGTCTATTCCCTTGCATAATAGACCACATGCAAAGACTTGGTTAAAACCTCCTCCCAGCCTGTTGCAATATTTATAAAGCCCTTGCTTTTTAACACACTGTGAGAGAGGCTTAATAAAACAAAGGGCATCATAATTTATTGTTTTAAGGTTATTGATTCAATAAATTAACAATAATTTCCATGAAGGCTAGGAACCCTGGTGCCATAAAAGTTTATTTATTCCTTCTTTAACTAGCATTGATTAGAGTATTCACATTGTTCGTGTGCTCTGTAATCACTCTTTATAGGTGAAATGCCCTCCACTGAGCAGGAGACAGTAAAATAAACATTCAACCAGAAGCGACAATGGCTCCTTTAAAAACCAGAAACACTAGCTGTTTTTTCTTCAGAAGGAAAGGAATAGTTCAGGTAGTGCTTTTAATACATGCTGTGTGCATATTGGACCCTGGTCCCTGACATATTGCAAGAACAAAGTTTTAAGAGGTGATTGCAATTGTTAGCAAACAGGTAGGATTTAAAAGGTGATGTTTATATCCCATGCCTCAAACAAAGAGATATTTTTGCTGGTGGTGTTTGGGTTTAAAGTATCATTATATATTGCATTTAAGAACCAGGTGGATTTTTTGTTTTCACACATGTATTGTTTCAGCTTTTTTGTTCTTCAAGTGGTGACTGAACTTTCAAGGTGATTTGTTGAGAGCATTGTAAAACTGTTAATAATTTGAACAAGCAGGTACTGCGTTTTATTCCACAGCCACAGGGCCGATTAGTTTGAAGTAACCATCTGAAGAGATGAGAACAATGGACAGCATAAGCCTGCACTTGGGTTTCTCCTGTCTTTAGGGTTGATCTCTCTTTATAGCATACTAATATGATGGGCCGTCTTTGGCTTTCATACATTCACCCACACTCCTTTCCCTTCTCTCTTTGACTTCTGGGGAATGTGCTCTATTTTTGAGCCTGAATGCTGTATTTTCCAATGTGATTTCTTTTCTTTTCCACCACCAAGAATTCCCATGCTGAAATATGATTGAGAACCAAGCATTGCAGTAATTAATAAAATGAAACAAAAAAAAATACAATAAACCTCTTAGTAACCAAAGGCTTATGATTTACATAGGCTTTAAACGATTGTTTGTGTTAAATTGTTTCTTAGAATGCAACTCAAGAATTTGAAGTTGTCAGATTAACTGCTGTATTTACTGGTCTGTTTGATTAGGTGAGCATAGTTTATATTCCCTCTTGGAGACCTAAATAGCAACCATTTCCTACCAAAACAGCACTGAGAACAAAGGCCCCATTCACAGGGCAGTGGGCATTGCTCTATAGGCCTTTGTATCTGAAACAACATGGTTACTAAGCACCTCTAAAAGGAAAAGGTGCAGCTAATTTTTTAAATGTACACGTAACAGGCAGAAAAAGAATCAGATTGCATACCAAACAAATATGTTCCATCAAAAATGAATGGAGTGCTTTTTGTATTACTGGCCTTCTTTCCAAGGCTGCAATAAAAAAATGACTGTGGTCATTTTTGAAGGACATCAGACAACTGAAAAGCAATATTGGCAGGCATAATCTGGTCTCATCTCATCATTTTAACTACTTGCACATACTTGGAATTGACAAACTGTTTTGTTTTGTTTTTGTCAATAAGCATCTTTTTGAAACCTTCCCTAGACCAGGCCGTGTACTGAGCTTTAGGGGCATAAAGACCAATAAGCCCTTTCGCTCCTCTGCTCCTTTGTTTGATAACTCACATTTTAGAGCTTGGACAGTGTCATGACATTGGTGATTTCCATGTTAACAATGGAGTACAGAGGAGGGATGGCTCATTCTTGGGGAAGATGACATCTAAACAGAGTCATCAAAGCAAGGGCTGGGGCACTTCTACTTCTCAATAGAATCGATTACACCAGCAAAGATTGGTAATATTAGAGTCTGTACAGGAAGCTACAAGAGGTTTCTGTTGGTGAATCAAGTGTAGATTAGGATAGAAAGATGATAAAGTGAGAGAAAGCTGAATCTGCAGAGTTCCTCATGTGCCATGCAAAGTAGCCTGTGGAAGCCTGCAAGCCTATGAAGGGTTTTAGAGGGTTAGGACAGCACATAAAGCCGGCAAGTCTGCACAATTCAAACTTCAAGGTGATTCATTGGTTCATTGTACATTTGGGGTCCCAAAGCAGATCTCATCACAATGATAACATGCTTCATTGTCTACATTGTTTTAATTCACCAGATAGTAATTCAGTATTTTCACATTTCTTGGAAAGTTAATGCATCATTCATTAAGAGAAATCATTTGTCATCCACAAAGACACACAACAATTGTATTATGGAAGCATTTTCCTTTTTTTCTTTTAAGATTTATTTAATTTTAAAGAGTTATACAGAGAGAGGGAGATACTGATCTTCCATTCATTGGTTCACTCCCCAAATGGCCTCAATGGCAGGGGGCTGGGCAAGGTAGCAGCCAGGAGCTTCATCCAAGTCTCCATGTGGGTGCAGGTGCCCAAGCATTTGCAACATCCTCTGCTGCTTTCCTAGGCACACTATCAGGGAGCTGGATCAGAAGTGAAGCAGCTGTGACTCAAACTGATGCCCATATGGGGTACCTGCATCACAGGCAGCAGCTCAACCCACTGTGTTGCAATGCTAGTCCCAAAGGAAGAATTTTTCAAAAGGATTAATGTGTGATAACTCCAGCTCTTTTGTTTCTGGAGAGTGGTAACCCTGGGATTTTAAAGGAAATTCAAAGGCATCCTCCAAGGGTAATGGGGTAATGGAAAATTATGCTATAAGAATTTCCAGAACTAGACAAGAACACTCTTACCTCTCCTATCTCAGCTGCCATATTCTTGCCATTATTTTTCCTTTAAAATGCATGAAGAAAAAGGGGCTATTTGGGAGAAGTGAATGTTTTCAGTTATATATATTAGAAAAACACTCTTTCTGCATATCTGGTGTATCATTTAGAAGTAAAGTATTTCAGTTTCGATCCCAAACTGATCACTTCAGCTAGTCTCGTGGGTTGGCAGGGACAGTTGTGTGTATTTGCCAAGACTCCAAGTTTTTAACCTCTCAAGTTGAATCATCATCTTATAGTATATGTGAGTGTAGGTTAGAATGGGAAACTGGCATGTGCTTTGAATCTGGAGGCAATTTACCCCTGTCCCATTGTTTCTGCTACTTATAGGAGAATAGGAATCTTTGTGGGTTCTTGCTGTTTGTGGAGATTACCAGGTATGTCCCATGTAAGTTTTGGTTCCATGAGTCTGTTTTGGGGTTCAGGAATTAGTCTTTGCTAAGTGCTCCAGGTGTTCCTGATCTTCAGGAAACGTTGGGAAACATTATGAAAATGATTAAGTAAACTGAGTAAAACAGCATTCTTCAACTTACCACATATGATTAAGCTTTAAATGGAGTACTGTAACATTGGACTTACTGAGCATCAAAATAATGAGGAAATAGTTTGGGGTTACACATTCTGTAATTTGCAAGCCACTTTAGTAGAAGGAATGATGGCAATATAAAAAGCAACTGTGCCAATTTTTTTTATTGGGTCTCCAGATTATTTTACTGAAGTAAGTACTGCCTATTAGGTTGAGGTTAAAAAAAATTGTGGGTCAGGCTATAATATTTTCCTTTCATTACAAAGTGAAATAAAATTTGTTATTGGACCTTCACTTAAGAAAAATAAATTCTTTGTTTCTTTCAAAGACACTTTATTGCCTGCTTATGATAGTAAATGTCATTGTTTGGTTCTATGGCACCTGCCATATAATCTTCCTCTTCACTATCACTCGATATTAGCCATTAAAAAGTTAAACTCATTAAAGATGCAAAAGCACACTTTCTAGCAAACTTTTCCTGCTTTTCAAAGTGTTTTTGTAACTGAACACTTTTTCAAAGACCCCAAGATAGAAATAGGTTAGACACCATTGTTAGCAGAAGTTGAGGTTGGGGGAAAGCATCGGGGCTGGGAGAGTTGTTGAAGTTCATTTAGAGTGGTATCCCAGCTTTGACAACACCGCTCAACTAAATCACCAACTTTCTACTTCACTAGAGTTACTGTGACAAGAGAGGAGAATTCAGGACATCACAATAGCAGGAAGTTGATGTTACATGAAAAACACAATGCTTTAGTAATCTCGAAACACCTCCATAGAATGGGCAGAACAGAGTTTGAAAGCCTTTGCTGGAGTTTTTTCCTCAAAGCCTTGCTTCACTCATATAGCACAGTGCCAGCTGCATGCTAGGTGCCTATAAAAGGTTTACTGTAGGGTGTTTTCAGAGTGTGCTATCATGGAATTTTTAGAGTTTATATTCTCTCACTAGAGTTATTGTTGTTCGAATAAAGCATGTGAGGTCTGTGGATGGAAATGGAAGAGAATGTTTCTGCTCAGCTGATAAAGTGTGCATGCACTTTCAGAATAGTGTCCCATCGGTGATGGTGATATCCTAACTTTGTGTGTGGGCAGCCTCCAGTGTGTAGCAAGATGGACTGGAATTAGAAGGCATGACTGTTTTTGTTTAACTTGCTTTGCACAGTGCTGTCTGCAGGTGGGCACTCAGCAGAAGCTGCCCGTCTTGGCATCCAGAGATGTGGTTGTGATCAGTCATCATATTATTAAATTATTTGTCTCATATTAAGTGACCACCATCTCAACATCAGCTTGTCTTGATAGATGTACAATTCATATAGGCTATTGGAACTATATTCAGCGCGTGCTGTGATTTCATTTGCAGAGCCACTCATAGTGGAAAAAATATGCCACACTTTTTTAAGCAAACAGGCTTCTTTTCACAGTGGACAGAGAATACTGTTAAACAGAGGAAACACAATATCCCTTTTCATAGCAAGAGATCAAATGTCTGCAGAAGAGTTTAATTTATACTTCTCCATGTGCCAGAGCCCAGTCTGAGACATAGCAGTATTTCAGTACTTTCAATCAGGTCATAGTTTCCACCCTGGATGACTTCATTCATTTTAAAATAGAATAAATGGAATTCCACATTATACTATGGGTAGGGATTATAGGAAATTAAAAGACATACCGTGTTCAACACGCTTAATAATTGTGACTTTGAGTTGGGAAAATAACACTTCTGTGGCAGGTACTTCTTGGGTGTTATTTGTCCAAAAGGTTTCACTCCAGCTTTCTAGAAGAGTGGAAGAGAAGTATTGCAGTGTGGGCCAGGAAGTAAATTGTACACTGTGCTTGCTTGAAATTTTCCCTGTTGAAAATACATGTAAGCACTAAGTTAGGTCAGGGTGTGGCTTGAGCTTATTGTCCACCAAACTTGTGATGGGGACCATGCTAGCTGTTTGTTAATTACACCCATCTGGAGTTTGGGTTGGATGTAGTGTGAGGGTTTAGGAGGAATCTTGTTTAGCCCAAAGAAGGCTTTGAATTTAAAATACAGCAGCACACACTGTGAATGCCCTAAAATGTAATCCTCTTACTGCAGACATAGGCTGAATTATTATTATAAAAATTAGAGTTTGTTTTTTGTATATATAGAAATTACCTGGGAGCTATGATGGCCAAATAAGGGAGGGGTAGAAGATTGTTCTCTGGGTGACCCTTTCTTTGCAACTTGTGCATTGACTAACTTTTGACCTTATTTATATGGTTTTGTCTGTGAAGTAATTTGATGTGCTTCCTTAACAAATGAAGATACACACCAGACTTGCTTGCAATGGGTATATTACACATAAGCCTTTTGTTGATGAATGATGAAAATGCAATATTTTCATTCTGTTGTGCTCTCTTTACAATCACATTTGCAGCATTAAATGGTTGCAGTGTTGAGATTTGCACGCCTTTTAAAAAGATCCCAGTGAGTAGGCCTTCCCTTTGGGAAGGTTACTGCCAGAAAAATGGGGGCTTTGAGAGAGAGTGAGTACAAATCCATTGCAGGTGAGCCAGCACAATTTAATCACATAATATATATTATAATATATCCCTAGGAATTCATGTTTGCTTTGAGTCTGCCTACCAGATTGGCCATAAGGAGACAGCAGTAGCATATAGTGGTTTCTAGTGCCTAGAGCTGAGTGTGTGCTGCATTTCTTTTCACACATAATCAACAAGAGAAGAGGAGGCGGTAGCCACTCAACACAGTACTAGGGAGAGAGATGTGCAGGTGGGAGTTTTAAAATCTCGACATAATGATAAGATTTCAGCATGCCTTCAAAGCTTGTTCAAAAAAATGACCTACATTGCTAGTATTTCTTTGAAAATCCTAATCTGTTGCTAAAACAGAACAGTCCAAGTACTCTTTTGTGAACTTGAGTAAACACATTCTTCATCACCATCAAAGATTGTGGCAAGAAGAGGGAAAGACTTGCTTTTGTGATTCAAAAGTCCTCAACGTGAGTATTTTTGCACATATTTGTGGGTACAGTCATAACTTTCAAAGAACAACCCAAACTAAATACTTCTGGTAATCTCCAGGCTTTGAATAGCTGACAAAGAAGGGTAATGGGTTCAGGCATGTTAATTGGAACCTTTCTGTGGCATAATATCAGATCAATAGCTACATTTGCTTTTTTGGGACACCAGCTTATGGAAGGAGCTCAAAATATAGGCACAGTAAGCATTACACAAGCAGATGAAGAAACTAAAGTAATGAAAAGTGATTGATCTGGCCGAAGTCAGTAAGACTGGTCTGTAGAGGAGCAAGAGAGTAGGGAACTTGCGTTATTGAGCTTCTGGTAAAATGTCACTTACAGAGTGCTATGCATTTGAATTGGTGAAAAGGGTAATCTAAATGAATCTTGAGGTCGTAGAGACTTATATACTCGATTGTAGAGAGCAGAGTCCTTCTGGTGACCCGAATCACAGTTGTTCTCACTCTGTGAATATTTGAGATAGGAAAAAATGAGACTCAGCCTTGTTAGTGGCTTCTATGGTATTCTTTGCAATTAAAAGCAAATGGTTTGGTGATGGAAACTATGTAAGAGAAAAAATAGAATATCTATAGATACTGATGTGGATCTATAGGTCTGTTTGCCTATTTCTATATAGTTTTCTATCAAGAGGTTTTAAATTTGTTTTAAAAATCAGAGTTATAGAGAGAGGGAGAGAAAGAGGCATCTTCCATATACTGGTTCAACTCCCCAGATGGCTGCAATGGTCAGTGCTGGGCCAGGCCGAAGCCAGGGATCCAGGAGCTTCATCTGGGTTTTCCAAGTGATGGCAGGGACCCAAACACCTGGGCCATCTTCCAGTGGTTTCCCCAGGTCATTAGCAGAGAATTAGGTTGAAAGTGGAGCAGCCGGGACACTGATAAGAGTGCATATGTAATGCTGGTGACACAGGTGCTGACTTTACCCACTGTGCTACAACACTAGCCCCAGAGAGGTATATTTTAGGACTCATGAGATTGTGGAAGCTTGACAAGTCCAAAATCCATAGTATAGACTGTCAGCTGGAGACAAAGGGAAGATGTGATGATGCAACTTAAGTTGAAAGCATATTGCTGGCAGAATTCTCTCTTCTTCGGGGAGGTCCGTCTTTTTCTGTGAAGGTCTTCAGCTGATTGGATGAGGTCCACTAACATTATGGAGGGTGATCTACTTTACTCAGCAGTCTACTGATTTAAATGTTACTCTCATTAAAATTATTTTCACAGAAACATCTAGGATAATGTTCTACTCCATATCTAGGTACCATGGTCCAACCAAATTGACACACAAAAGCAACCTTCAGGGAAACTAAACAGGTAAATAGCTGGGGATGCTGGGTACTAAAGACTTGACTGTAGCAACAGCACACAACTTGTAGGCAAATATATTTCCTAGTGGCAACAGATAATTTTCATTTTTCATTAATTACAGTGAGAAGTTGTCTGTATATACAAAAGAAAGTATTATCATGGAAGGAAGGAGCACTGGAAAATTACCATCAGAAATTGATCATGTATAATCACTTAGCCTGCAAACATATATAAATCCACTAAGTGTTGGCCCCAAATTTAAAGTAAGCCATTTCCAAATAAAACCAATTGACTGAAGAAACTAAGTCCAAATAAACACTAACTCATGTTCAATAAAATCTACCAAACTTTTCAACACTATTTCAATGTTATAGATAGAAGGATTAACTTTGTTTTTTTTTTCTTTGACTTTTTTATTAAAAAGGTCCAGAATAGTTTCCTGGAGAAGAGGTTGGTCAATAGAAAAACAGATATTATGGTAAAAGAGCTTTTCAAGTGTGCTCCCTAGGTTACCCAAGAAGGATTAACTTTGGAAACCATCCTTTAAACAAATCTCATGGGTAGATAAGAGAGAGTTTCGAGTGTATGTATATGCTATATCTCTATTGTTTATATGTAAGAAAATTGCACATGCCACAGACACTGTCTCATGAGTATGGATATGGGTAGTTACAAATTTTATGAACTTTTATTTTTCTCAGTTACATACACATACATAAACAAATGCATGAGGATATGAACTTCATTTCTATTGTGATAATACTAAGCAATCAATAGGTATTTTTTTTAAAGATTTATTTTATTTATTTGAAAGACAGAGTTACAGAGAGAGAGGTCTTCCATCTGCTGATTCTGTCCCCAGAAGGCTGCAACGGCTAGAACTGCGCAAATCTGAAGCCAGGAGCCAGGGGCTTCTTCTGGGTCTCCCACATGGGTGCAGGGGTCCAAGAACTTGGGCCATTTTCTACTGCTTTTCCAGGCCATAGCAGAGAGCTGGTTTGGAAGAGGAGCAGCTGGGACTAGAACCAGAGCCCATATAGGATGCCAGAGCTTCGGGCCAGGGCTTTAATCCACTGCACCACAGCACTGGTCCCAATCAGTAAGTATTTTTAAGTTCTGTATTCTAGGTCTTGTGTTACCCTGCAGGAATATAATAATGAGCATGATAATTTGTCAACTGGAATTCATATTCTGGTGAAGGAGACAAGTAATATAAGCACATAAATAAAAAATTATGATTACTCTAGTGTTATAAAGTTAAGGGAACGGGCCTTAAGAAAGAAAATAAAGAAACCTACTTTAAATAGAAAAATCGGGAAGACAGTCCCCAAGAAGTTGATGTTTAACCTGAAGCCTAGAGAGTGAGAGCATTCCAGAGGAGACAGTCACTTGAAGTATTTGTAGAAAGAGGCCTTGGGGGTGGGGTGATTGCATGCTTGCTTTTCACACCTGAGTGTCTTAGTTCAAGCCTGGCTCCTCTCCTTATTCCAGCTTTCGCTTATGCATACTCTGGGAGGCAGCAGGTGATCATTCAAGAGTGGGTTCCTGACATTGTTTGGGAATAAGAACTAATTCCCAGCTCCTGGGTTTGAACTGAACAAGCACTGACAGTTGCATTTATTTGAAGGGTAGACTAATAAATGGAAGCTTTCTCTTTCTCACTGTTTCTGTGCCTCTCAAATAAATTGATACATAAGTCAATGAATCTTAAAAGATGATTTAAGAAAAAAGACTTAGTGTATTTTAAAACCTAAGATAGTAGAGTGGCATAAATTGATCAAGAGCAGGGCTAGTATGTTTTGAGACTGGGAAGGTGAACAAGACCTCATAGACTGTGCTAGAAGCTTTAGTTTTCTTGCAATGAAGACCTTGAAGCAGTGGAGTGATATTAGGCAAAGTTTACATTTTTATAAATTACTTTTTTAAAAGATTTATTTATTTGAAAGGCAGAGTTATAGGGTAGAGAGACACAGAGGATGAGAAAGAGAAAAAGGAAAAACCTTCCATCTGCTTATTCATTCCCTGCATGGTCACAATGGCAGGGATTGGTTCAGGTTGAAGCCAGGATCCTGGAGCTCCATCTGGTTCTCCCACAAGGGTGACAGGGGCCCAAGTACTCAAGCCATCTTCTGCTGCTTTCCCAGACACCTTAACAGGGATCTGAACTGGAAGTGGAGCATTTGGAACTCAAACCAGTGCTCATATGGGTTGCTGGTGCTGTTGGCTTAATGTGTTAGACCACAATTCCAGCCCCCAAATTCGTGTATTAATATGGTTATCACTGTTACATTGAGCATGGCTTGGTGAGGGGTAAGAATGGAAGAGATGAGAACATTTGAATTATTTTAAGTCCATGTAATGAGATGAATGTGAACTAGTCTAAGCTGATAGAAGAGATACAGAAAAACACACAATCTGATTAGAATGAATTCTGAGCGGCTGAGTGGTTTGATGGTGCCATTTGCTGAGAAGAAATTTTGCTGATGATGGAGGAGCAGGTTTGAAGAGAAAGTCAGAATTCCATTTTGGATTTATTAAGTCTGAAATGTTTATGAGATCCTATTTATATAAAACAATGTTGCATGTGAGTATGGAGCTGAAAAGTGAGGTCAAGATTGGGGATAAAGACCTTTGGAGGTAGCAGAATTAAAATGATGCTTAAGTTCATGGGAAGGATGAGATACCTGAGTTCTTCATACAAAGCTTCCCATTTCAGCCCTGTGTTTTGTATAATGATTAGTTACAGGAGAAGAAACCAGAAGAGATTGAGAAGGAGCATCCAGTAAAGGAAAGTGATAATATAAATACCAAGAAAAGGAAGATAATTTCAAGATGGAGAAAATGTTTACCTCTAACCAATACTGCTGCAAGATTATCTATATTGAAAGTAGAGAACTGACCATCGAGTTGGGAATCTTAGAGGTCATTGGTGGTGTTTACAAGTGGTCATACCCCTCTACTGAAAGTGATTGGGGTAGAAATCAGATAGAAGAAGATTAAAGTCCAAGTGGGAGGCAAGAAAGTGGAGAGTGATATACATAAATCATTCTTCGGAGAGATTCAGACATGATGGAGAACAGAAATGGAGTAACTGCAGGAGAGAGATCTGACTTCACTTTAAGTGATAGATCCTAAGAATGTATGTTTCCTGATGACCTTGATTTGTAATGCATAAGAAAGTATACCTAAAGAAACCAGGAAGCAAGTCTTGAGATTGAATAGGAGGTAGAATCAGAGTACATATGGATAAATTGGATGGCAGTTTGTAATATGAATCTTATGGAAAAAAACTATAATAAACTTTCTAATATACTTTTCCCCATTCTACCTCAAAGCCATTCTAAATACATTATTCAGGGTTTACTAGAATACCACAACTCATGAAATGACTTGATGTCATAATAGTGTAACCTTCCAGGGAAAGAGAGATCATTATTGAAGAAGTAATCCAAATTGTAGTATTTCTTAAAGATAAAATATAAATATCTTTTTAATTTCCTGATTCTTTTCTTCTGAATTTGAAATGTCCAGTTGATCTACATTGAAAGGCGTAGATGGAAGAAAAAATTTTCTCTATGTTCTGGAAAAAACCAGCCCACTGTAGCTTGTGGCATTCAGGACCTCAGGTCTCATGATTTCCTGTGCTAGTTTTCAAATAACCCCATATTAAATAAAATTTCAATCTCTAAGCTCAGTCTCAATCAATGTAACCTTCTTCATTTGTTTAAAAATGATCTTGATCCTTCATTTAGACAAAAGATAAAGACTTTTCAGTCAATACAGGGTTTCCTTAACTAGCTTTGGCGTTGTTTTTCAAATCTGGTAGGATTTTTTAGTGTCAATATTTAGAGATGGAAATGGCCTGTGCTCTTCTCCTTGCAATGTATCCGTTTTGTCATCTGCTGGAGTGCCCTCATTGATATCCTGCCTTCAACCATCTTTCTACCTAGATTACTGCTATAAACTCATGGTCCCCTGTGGGTCCCTGAGATTTTTATGCCTATCTGAGTGTCTCTTGGATACTCCAGAAACATTTCACAGATCCTGAGAACTCCAGATTGCAGCAAACTCAGGACACTTATACAGGCCTTTTTTTTTTTAAGATTTATTTTATTTATTTGAAAGGCAGAATACAGAGAGAAACAGGGAGAGACAGAAAGAGAAATATTCCATCTTCTGGTTCACTTCCCAAGTGGGAGCAACGGCCAGGGCTGGGCCAGATGGAAGCCAGGAGCTTCTGGGTCTCTCATGTGGGTGCAGGGGCCCAAGTACTTGAGCCATCCTCCACTGCATTCCCAGGCATATTAGCAGGGAGCTGGATTGGAAGTGGAGCAGCTGAGAATAGAACCGGCATCCATATGGGATGCTAGTGTCTCAGGTGGTGGCTTTACCTGCTATGCCACAGCACCAGCCCCTACACAGTCCTATTTTCACTCTGGAGTTAAGCTACAGGGAAGCAAGAGGAAGAATTCTTTTTATTCTTACTTTCCCAGTATCTATTCAGAAGTCTTTACCCACCATCTTCCTAGAGTCAGCTTGATGTCAGATAGGTGGACAAGCCAGGTACGCCTTTCTCTAGGACTCCTCTCTCATAAGCCTTGGGCCTAGGATTCCTCTCTTTCCTGAATCAGAAAAATATGTATTTAATTTGAGTGGAGGATTGCATAGCATTTTATTTCTCTTCCAAATATGTAGTTTATAGCTAGATTTTAACTTTGTAACTTTTAAAAAACAATTTTATTGGGTTATAATTCTGAAGCTATATAACTCACTATTCAGTATATAATTTGATTTTTAGTATACTTGTATACTTATACAACTATCACAGTTTATTTTTACTTATTTTATTTGATTTAAAGATGACAGAGAGAGAGAGAGGGGTCTGCCATCTCCTGGTTTACTCCAGATGCTTGTGACAGCCTGGGTTAGAATAGTAAGCCAGGAGCTGGGAACTGAAGCTGCGTCTCCCACAGGGATGGCAATTCCAGCGGGAAGCTGGAATTGGGAGCACAGCCTGAAATCTAGCAAAGGCACTCCAGTACAGGATGCAGACATCCCAAGCTGTGTGTTAACTGCTGTGCCAAATGCTCATCCCGTCATCACAGTTTCTAATTTAAAGTTTTTTTTAAAGATTTATTTATTTATTTGAAAGTCAGAGTTACACAGAGAGAGGAGAGGCAGAGAGAGAGGTTTTTCATCCGATGGTTCACTCCCCAGATGGCCGCAATGGCTGGAGCTGTGCCGATCCGAAGCCAGGAGCCAGGAGCTTCCTCCAGGTCTCCTATGCAGGTGCACGGGCCCAAGGACTTGAGCCATCCTCCTCTGCTTTCCCAGGCCATAGCAGAGAGCTGGATTGGAAGAGGAGCAGCCGGGACTAGAACCGGCAATCATATGGAATGCTGGCACTGCAGTCCAGGGCGTTAACCCAGTGCGCCACAGTATCAGCCCCTAAACTTTTGAAATGTCTAAAGCCAAAGGATTGAATGATTTCTGTGTGTTACCTCTCCTGAGACATTGGAAAGATATCTGAAGGGGGAAGAAGGACAAGCAGTAAAGAATATGCATGTAGGGACCCTTAACTCTGTATGAAAATACGATACTGCCAACAGTGTACCATTCTCCAATTCCTAAGCCAGTCATGCAGGTCTTCTTCCCTGTGGCAGAACTGTCTGAAGTGATACGGGTGATGAGTGCTGTATAAACCATGATTTGGCTTATTTGCAGAAGATCTCCTTTGCCTCATTCCATCTTATTTAAATTTATGGGCTTCCCTTTGAAATGGGCTATCTCAGTTCAGAAAATGAAGATACTTAGTGAAGTAGCATTTGATCATCTGTTCTATCTGCATTTTTATATAATATTAGTCTTAGTTTGATCTCATAGGGAATTTGTTCCAAATTCAATTTTAACCTATTTTTTCTTAAATATCTGAGTGTTGCCATCATATTGGAATAGCAGCACAGCTTAGGGTAAATTTCACCTCTTTGGGATGAATTTGTGGGGGTACCACTGGATCATAGTATTTCTGCCGAGATAATAATGGTTACCACCATTTGTTTAGGCTTGCAAATTGCTAGGCCTTATCATTTTTGCACTTGCAGTAAGACTTCAGGAGCTTATGAGCCAAGAACTCAACCACGTTTGTATGAAAGATATGCCCAAAAACTCCAACACGTTGTGTTCAACTGAGAAATTTCATATTATGGCATAATCATGACAAGTCATAGCAGGAGATCTTGACTTTTCCTCTATAATTTGTTAAGATTCATAGATGAGGGCAAAGTTGACTATGGATATAAACTATCTGGACCTCTTTATGGCCTAAAACTAAAGAACTGAAATCTTGTCACTATAGCTTGCTTACTGGGTTTTACATAACTCCCTGCTGTCCATTTCTGTGTGGCTAAAGAAGGGAAAAAAAAAAAAGAGCAACTTTCTTTTCCTGGAGCTCTGGCACTTACATTTTTCATTTTGCTTGAGAAAAGGAAATGTAGAAAGAAGTGAAAGGAAATATTGGAAAAAAAAATGCCAGCCTAGTGATTAGCATTTTCTTGGATCCTAAGGAAACTCCTGGCCACATTCAGTTTTTTGTTTTTGTTTGTTTTGCTTTTGTCAAAGGTGAAGGCTAGTGTTGCAGGTAACATACTTTACTCTTTGTTTTGCCAATATTTATTCCTTATGCCTGTTGTGCCTTTCTGTCATATCTCAGGGTAGAAATTCCCTTATGAGCAACATGATTAGAAATGCAATGAGGACTATTAAATATATTTGAATACAGGCTGCAAAATTGCCATGCAACCCATCTCAGGAGACCATCCCAAAGTATTATGTGTGTGCATGAATGAATCCTGCTGATACACGCTCCCTTCATTTAGTCCCCTATTTCGTTCTTCCTTTCACGTCTAACTCCTTTAAATTTACCCTCATAGTCCCCCAGCAATCTGACTCCTAGACTTATGCTAATACCAGGAAACAAGCATATATGTGAAAAGTAAAGTGATGAGGGGAAAGAAAGGAAGAGACTAAAAGGAGCAAATTCAAAACAAAAGGAAAGCTGAGATATGAAAGGCTTCTTTTCTGTGGTCTCTTTGGAGACAGACCTCCTACACATAATTGCTCTGTCACAGTGGTTCTGCCTGGGTGTTCATCTTGCACCAATGAAAATAATTGCTGGCGTACCTGTGGTTATTTGAAGATTATACATAATGTTTGGTGACCTTCAAATATGGGAAGCCAGGATTCCATTTTTTCAAGCCCCATGCAGTGGAAAAATTCAGATATTAAGTTAAACACTTCTCAAGAGCAATAATAGCTAACATTTATTGAGTGCTTACTGTGCTTTGTGCCAGAATATAATGGCCTTATAACTCTACTGTTATCTTATTTAATCCTTACTATGATCACATGAGGAATGCTTTATCATCAGCCTCATTTCCCAACTAAGAGCTAAGGCTCCTGGAGATGAAGTATTGTGCCTGAAGTCATACAGTAACTTAGAGGCGAGTGCCTATACTCTTTACTACTGGTCCCTCACCACTTTCTCTTCATGGCTAGCTGCTTCTCATTCTGAAGAATGATGGGGGGTGGGGGGAGATTAATCCACTGAGTCCAGATCCTTAGAGAATGAGTGGTATCAACTCCTAGAACAGAATTTTTTTTTAAAGGTTTATTTATTTATTTGAAAGTCAGAGTTGCACAAAAAGAGAAGGAGAGGCAGAGAGGGAGAGAGAAAAGTCTTCCAACTGCTGGTTTACTCCCCAGCTGACTGCAATGGTCAGAGCTGTGCTCATCCAAAGGCAGGAGCCAGGAACTTCTTCCAGGTCTCCCATGCTGGTGCAGGGGCCCAAGGACTTGGACTATCTTCTACTGCTTTCCCAAGCCATAACAGAGAGCTAGATTGGAAGTGGAGCAGCCGGGTCTCAAACTGGCGTCCATACGGGATGATGCAACTGCAGGTGGCGGCTTTACTTGCTGTGCAACAGCACCGGCCCCATGAATGTTTTTTAAAGCTCTCATTTAACTCTCAATTTATCGAACACTTGAATGCCCCCATGGAAATCCATGTGAATGGTTAACTCTATGTTTTGTTGGGAGAAGCAAGGGATCTCTTGTCCCACCTCCACCTGCCAGTCCCTCAGAGCCCCTCATGGTGCCATTAGAGCCAGAGGCAATCTTTCTGCAGCTGAAGAACTCTCTCTACCTATGCACACTCTTCTTGTAGGGTGTTAACAAACAACTCCTTGTAGTCCAGAATAGTTTCATTATTGATATAAGAATATTTTATTATTTTTTTCTTGTTGCCAGCAAAGTCACAGTTACTGGTGGCTTTCGGGAAGCTGAACAACTGAATATGTGTCTCCAAAGTTATTATAAAAATTTAGGTAACTGGAGTTGGAAATGTACACACATACAGTTTGCCTTATAAAAGTAATCTCTTAGAAATGTCAAATGATTTGTGACCAAGACAAGCAGCTGTGAAGGGGTATCTACAGCAGACAAAATTGAGGTGATTACAGTGGAAGCATGGATACATCTGTAGTGAAAACTGCTCAAACCACCTAAAAGTTCTGTTTTTTTCTTTTTATGAATGTATCATATACGTGGAGAAAAGTGTGTAAATCATGAATATTTAGCTTGACAAATTTTTGCAATGTACACATCACTGTAACAAGTACCCCGGTGAATAATGAAAACATTACCAGGACCCCAGAAATCTCTCTTGTTCTGCTCCAGTCATTGCTCATCCCCGAGGTAATCAATCTCTTGTCTTGGAATCCATAGGTTAATTTTTTCCGTATTTGAACTCACATAACCAGGATCATACAGTATGTGAACTTTTGTTAGCCTGTGTTTTTTGGCTCAACATTGCATCTGTGTATTTGCATATAACAATTGTTTATTCATTATCATTTTATAGTATTTTATTTCATAAATATACTTTAACTTATTTTTCAAGTCTATTGCTGAAAGACTCTGGAAAATTTTTTTTAACAATTTATTTATCTGAAAGAGTTTCACAAAGAGAGGAGAGGCAGACAGGCAGAGAGGTTTTTCATTCGCTGGTTCACTCCCCAATTGGCTGCAACGGCCAGAACTGTGCCAATCCGAAGCCAGGAGCCAGGAGCTTCTTCCAGGTCTCCCATGTGGGTGCAGGGGCCCAAGGACTTGGGCCATCTTCTACTGCTTTCTGAGGCCATAGCAGAGAGCTGGATCGGAAGTGGAGCAGCCGGAACTCGAACTGGCACCCATATGGGATGCCAGCACTACAGGTGGTGGCTTTACCCACTATGCCACAATGCCAGCCCCAGGAAAATTTGAGTTATGAACATTTTTTGTACATGTTTTTCATGAAGCGATTTCTCTTTTTGTTGAGGTAACATAGGTATCAAAATCAGATTCCTTACCTGCCTTATACCATCTTTTGGGTGATACCACTCCCCTGCATTTCTGACTCAATTGTTAAAGTGTTTCAGTTGCATGCTTTCCTTTTTAATCTTGCCTCTTTCTGAACTGTATTTCCCCTCTTCTTGAACATTCTTTCTTCCTAAAACAAAATTGACCTCAGACACTGGGAAAATCTAAAGTGCATAGCTCCAAGCTCATCATCTGAGGATGTAATAATGAGTGTGTTGTTGTAAATTGCTTTTCATCATGGTCCTTGCTGCCTTCAAAGGTCAAGACTTCATCCTTTGTGTGTTCTGTGGGAGTACTTGGGGGCATGTGATCAGAAGTAGTTTCCAACAAAATACAGAAAGATTTCTGATCTCCTGACAAAAGTTTTTTCCTTTAAGGTAAAAGAATCTACATTTGATTCTCTGAATCTAGCTCATTTCAATATGAGCCAGTTTTGTATGCAAAGGAGTGCTGACACCAGCAAGTTTTATAGTACTGATTACTATGGAAACATTTATCTATAAATATAAAATCCTTTAAAGCTTAGCCTTTTATCTTTATAGAAAAAGGCTTGTTTATGTCACTTCTAAGATTCCAGCTTTAATGTAGACATGAGCTATTCTAATGCCAAACAAGATAACCTCTGTGTTAAAGCTGTGAGAGCTTTGAAAAGTGGAATTTGTGCAAAAACTATTATTTTTTGATAAAATATTAATAATGAAATAAAAATATTTAAAGAAGCTCATTTAAGCTTGGCTTGTTGAATTCCTTTCTTTGAGTTTAATGTTGTGAAAATGTCTCATACTTTTTCCCTTCTAATTGTTTTCTTCTATTCTTTGTATAAAGTTTGTGACTTTGTGTGTGTGTATAACCTGTAATGATGATCTACATGGAGATGATTTGTTCATTAACTGTTTTCATGGCTACATTTAAGCATTTTTCTTTTTAAAAGTAAAATCAGATATGATATAATATCTTTATATTACCCTTTTTTATTTTTTCTCTTGTATTGAAACATCACTTTAAATAATTAGGGCTTTAAAAGATACATTGAAATAAGATGGAAGAGATTACCGTTTAGCACGAATCAGAACACATGATACTTTTCTGCTCAGTGGTGATAGGCAAATGAATTGAGATTAAGTGATAGGAATCAGCCATGGAATCTGTTTCCTTCTAGGCACATCTCTACCTGGACAGGGTAGCTTTTGCCCTCATAGTTTATTTTATTTTATTTTATTTTATTATTTTTTTTGACAGGCAGAGTGAACAGTGAGAGAGAGAGAGAGAGAGAAAGGTCTTCCTTTGCTGTTGGTTCACCTTCCAATGGCTGCTGTGGCCGGCGCACTGCGGCCCGCACACTGCGGCCTGCGCACCGCGCTGATCCGAAGCCAGGAGCCAGGTATTTCTCCTGGTCTCCCATGGGGGGCAGGGCCCAAGGACCTGGGCCATCCTCCACTGCCCTCCCTGGCCACAGCAGAGAGCTGGCTTGGAGGAGGAGCGATGGGGACAGAATCCGGTACCCCGACCGGTACTAGAACCTGGAGTACCAGTGCCGCAGGTGGAGGATTAGCCTATTGAGCCACAGCGCCGGCCCCTCATAGTTAGTTTCTTTAATTTAAATTGGAAAATCCAGAAGTTCAGAATCTTGTACCATGACAACGTATGTCTTTACCGCCATACAAATATCAAAATGTCTCATTTTTCAGATGCCTTCATAGATGAAATTTGTCTCAAAGCCAACAATTTCAAGTTGCAGCCAAGTAACTACAGTGCTGTGGGTTCAGACCTCTGAGATTCTTCACATCCCCCTTCTCTGGCAGCACAACGGCATACATCCTTGGCACGCTTTGAAACAGTACCTTATCAATGCAGTCTCACAGAACCCTGAAAATGATAGAAATGAACAGGAAGACAGGGATGGGAGCAGGGCGTGTTCTGTGATCTTGTGTGCATACCAGTTGTCATTGAAGAGTTAAAGTGCTACATGACAAAGACCAGAGGAGCTGCTTCCCACCATTGCTTCCAGGATGAGAGTGAGGTGCCACGAAAGTGGGCCATCACAGCAGACCAAATTAACTTTTTAATTGCCAAATTCCCACTTAATTAATTACTTGCCAAATTCCCACTTAATTACTTGGAGGTGGAGAGATGGAGGTTCAGAATCAACAGTTTTGGCGTTTTAAATATTGTTAGATACACCTTCAGTCTGAAGGGAAGTAAGGGCCCATTGACAGAATACAGCAGAAATTAGTGGCAGTACAGAATCATAGACTCAGAGGATTGGAAGAAACCCAGAGACTTATCTCTTCTGACCACCCTTGTTAATGTTAAGACGTTTTATAGATGTGAAGAGAAAGAATATATACTAAATAATAAGGGCTATGGGTGAAGTATCTTCTCAACATTTTCCTCTGATCTACTATTTTCTATTTCTTTTGAGAAGCAGGAAAAGGATTCAATTGTGGCATACATGGTTAATGCTGTAGACAGCAGCAACCCGTGTGCACTGCTGTTAAGTGATATAGACAGGACTGATGTAAGGAATGTTCACTGGCACACTCCTGTCCTCACCAGGTCTCTTTTTACCTTTCTCTCCACACTCCTTACCAACCCCTCTTTGCTTACTCCGCATCAAGATGTACCTCGTTGCTGGCACTGTGGTCCAGTGAGTGCCGTCTGTGGTACCCGCATTCCAAATGGGTGCCACTTTGATTCCTGGCTGCTCCACTTTTGAATCAGCTCCCTGATAATGCACCAGGGGAAGCACTGGAGGATGGCCTAATTGCTTGGGTTCCTGCACCCACATAGGGGACCCGAAAGAAGCTCCTGGCTTCAGCCAGGCTCAGTCCTGGCCATTGTAGCCATTTAGGGGGAATGAACCAGTGGATGTAAGATCTCTCTCTCTGCCTTTCCCTCTTTCTATCTGTAACTTTGTCTTTCAGATAAATGAATCTTTTTTTTAAAAGATGTACTTCATACCAAGAATTAACCCACCCTTTATTTCCTCACCTATAATAGAAATAACTTTATACACTTTGTAGTACCAAGATTACATACAATAATTTCTCTGATGTCTTCAGTCCCATGTACAGCACATATTAAGGCCTCAGTAAATGATAGCTTTAATTATTTCTTCTATCTACGAAGAGTATAATCCATCCAAAGGTGTTTAGAATAAAAATGGTACCTGAAGATGGGAAACCCAGTTAATGGGTGTGTTGACTATTTGCAAGTAGAGAGATGCCAATTTTACAATTATTTATTGAGAATTTGCTCAATTTAGCCCTCTGGCCATGGGCTGGAAATAGATGATAAAAAAGCATTCATTTTTCTTAACCTCATAGAGAAGAACAGTCTAGTAGAGGAAACAAACTGTGAGCTATAACCACAGATATTTGTATAACTAAAATTGTTATACAATTTGAACAAAAGAAAAATAAAAGGGGCCTTCACAAAGATAATGGAAAATGATTGTTATGAAAGAACTACTGATAGTTTTTGAAATTTTTGTACCCAAGCAAACTTACCTCTCACATTAACTTTTGATGACCTTTTGATAGATTCTGATTCAGGAATCCATGTATAATATGAATTCTCATTTTAAAAGATCCATGGAGACCCTTTTGAGAATTTACATGTAAGTTGAGTTAGGCAAGACAGAGGTAAAGGGGAGGAGTAGGAAGCTCTTTGTGGCAGCAGAAATGGGTATGTCTCTGGAGAGGCTGGTACTGCGTAAGATGGGAGGAGTTGTAGAGAAAACTTGACCTGAGTGGGGAGACTGAATTCCTACTTCCTCTACCAGCCCCTGGAATTGTTGGCTCAACTGCCAGGAACTCATGTTTCCAGTTGGCAGGGGAAGCCACATTACAATAACTTCTCAGGTTGAATGGAAGAGGATTGGGCACTTCCTTTACTCTTCACAAAGCACATAGCCACTCCTTTTTTCATCCCTGCTTTGAAAGGCTCTGCATAAAACCCAACCTGTTGTCTCACTGTCCACCATCCCAAGTGTAGCTTCTGGGCCTCAGAAGACAGGTTTGGTCTGAACACATCTTTTAATCTGAAACCATAAGGCATTTCAAGGTTTACTACACCTGATATGGACCTGACAATATTTTTTTTTTTTTTTTTTTTTTTTTTACTCAACTGCGTACTGAACTTAAACTCTTTCAAGGAAAACCTAGGGAACTTGTTTGAGCCAGAACTAAGCTCAGGTGTTAAAAAAAAAAAAAAAAAGCTAATAAGTTAGAACTAAATCAGAACATTGAAATATTTTACAACCTGAATGTAAACAATTATTTCATTTAGTTGGAGCACCTGTCCTGAAGAAGGAATAATAATTACAGGGCAATTGAAAGATTTTTATGTTTGTATTCATTTCATTCAGAATTGTGCTAATTTCAGATTTGTTTTTCCTGTTTCTGAAGAAGTTTTTTTGGCAAAGAATATGCATTTCTTGTTGTAAGCCTAAGCCTAAGAATTCTAATTTCTCCCTGTAATTTGAACATGCCTCTAATTCCTGCAAGAACTAGAAAATTGAGATTTATGTGAAAGTTCAAAATAAAAATCGGGAATAGATATTGTTACACATTGGATTAAGCCCACATCCCATGTTGGAGAGCCTATGTTTCAGTCCTGTGTTCATTTCCGATCCAGCTTTTTTGCTAATGTGTACCGTGGAAGGCAGCAGATGGTGGCCCACGTACTTGGGTTCCTGCTGCCCTTTAGGAACCCAGATGTAGCTCTTGACTCCTGGCTTTGGCCTGATTGTTGCAGGCATTTGGAGAGTGAACCAGCAGAAAAAAGGTCAGTCTTTTTCTCTCCCTGTCACATTGCCTTTCTAGCAAATAAAATTAAATAATAAACATTAAAATTAAAAATTTATTTCTTGGGGTTCCCTCTTTTCCATCATAATTATTTTAGTTTAGTAAGGGAAAAGGGGATTCAGGGATTTTATTTCTAATCAAGATTGTTTTATGTGAGGAGACATGGAAAAACCAGGTAACTGAAAGTGTAGTGTTATGCAAAAAAAAATGTTGTCTGTAGATGAACGTGTTGCATCAATTTGAGGAAACTATAACTTGACAGCACCTTGTATTAAATCGGCTGAAAGTGCTGGTCATATCAGCTTTACAAAGTCAGGGATTTTTCCCTCTAGGCTTCATCACTTGGCAGGTATTTCATAACTTGACTGAGTTCTGGACGCTGAATCTTAGGTAATCACTCACAATCTCCCTTTCATTTGAGCTCCAGCTGAACTGAGTCATATTGCTTAGTGATAACCTCCAAATTAGTAATGCTAATAAAAAACATTTAACTTTAGTTACTTTACATTCCTAATGACATGAACTAGTTTTTAACTTTTGAATATAAACAGAGTTCTGTGTAGTATCTTTTTTTCAGATAAGTTTGAATTCAATCATAAAGCAACAAATCCAGTATACAACACAAACCTCAGAAAAATGAGTTTTTCTGTGTATTAAGTCCAAAATATTTTTATATTTTATGATTTACTCATAATCATGTGATAACATGGGTCTTGTTATCCCAGTTTTTTAGATAAATGAACTGTACTTGGTTTGGGCACAGTGACTCTGTATCACAGAACCAGTAGTGGCAGAGCCAAGATTTGGCATGTTTTTACTTCCCTCCAGTTTATTTTCTATGATGTTATATACACTAAGTCTAGTACAAAACAAATAGCATAGAAAGTCCTTGCTCAAAAGCTTGCCACCAATGCAACTGGTTCCTCCGTCTGTGTAGGAGGTGGTGGTTTCATTGCACCTTGTGTTGAGTTGGCTGAGAGTGATGCTCAATTGGAATTGGATGTCGTGTGTCATTGACTGTGCTAGAAAGGACTAGAATGTGTAAAGAATAGGTGAAAACAATTTCCTCCCTATCCTCTAACTCTGGTATGAACTCTTGAACTGGTGATATGACACAAGAGGCGGATAATCAGATCGGAGCATCACTGTTCTGAAGCAGGGACGTCTGTGCCTTCTCTCCCTTTTGTCCCAAGTATCTTGAAATATGCCATCCGCTTGTTGTCTCACCTGATGAATCATCAGTTTCTGGTTCTCTTTTTCTTCAGCTTTTAAATGAGAGCCATACTTTCTAGGTCTTCTTGCACCTCAGAGAAGCAGTGAGCTTTAATTAGCTAAAATCTGTTAAGTCTATGAACATCTTAGGGAGAACAAAGTGCTAAACAAATCCAGCATTTTATATAAATATTAATACTACTCTAGGGAGTAAACAATTAAATGCAAATCTCTAATACAATGATCTCATGGCAATATTTGCTCACCCATGTTAATGAATAAAAATATTGGTATAGACTTAGCATTAATTTTGCAATTCTGAAATAAAATAAGTTTAACATTTGCATTTTCTGGTCTTTGTTACATTTTTAAAGTTCTCAGTCTTAGTTATGTTTTGGTTAAAATCTTCAGAGACTTTGAACTTACCACCTGCTTTAAATAAGTAAACTGGAAGGGCAAATTGGTATTTCTGCTATTATAATGGCAGCAACGTTTACATCAACCTTCTTGAAGGATTGTTCTAGATATTATAAAGTGTTTAATATGAAGTATTTATAATATCTCTCAAATAATTTATCTATAGCTTATAATTTTTAAAAATCTGTTTTCATTTCATATAGCAGAGACAGATGGAGAGAAATTTTCCTCCTGCTGGTTCACTCCCCAAATATTCACAGTAGCTAGGGTTGGACCAGGCTAAAGCCAAAAGCCTGGAACTTAATCTGGGTCTCCCATGTGGGTGACAGAGTCTCAAGTATTTGGTCATCATCTACTGCCTCCCAGGGTGCACATTAACTGGAGGCTGGGACAGAAGCAGAGTAACTGGGTCTGGATATGAATTCAGGTGTTCCAGGCAGCAACTTTAACCACTGCGCTGAATGCCTGCTCCCATCGGTGGTGTCTGAACAGTACTTCTGAGATAATCAAGAGAGTGGGCCAGCATCCCCTGCTCTCTGTTTGCATATTAATCCCAGTAGAATACTGAGGAGACGGGAGCCCAGTAACTTAGGAAAAGGCGAGTGGTACAAGAGCATCGGCATTCCTTTGGTGTTGTCAGATATTTTTGCGATATCATATATCTATTAGAATCTATCCAAAGTACAGAGTTTAGTTTTTAAGGGTCAAATATTCTGAATTCTCATTTATACATCCTGTCACCTCCCCTTCATCTGACTTCTAAAGTTCAGAGATATGTGGTCATAAGACAGGAAAACAAAAACGATAGTGCTTTACATGTATCACATACTCGGTGAAAGTTTGTTAACTTAAATTGAATTAAACAGTGACCAGACTAATCCAGATTAAGACATTCCATCCTTTCCTTTAGCAGTTTCATTTTTCTGTTGTTGTTGATTTTGGATTCACTTCAGAGAAAAAGAACAAAGTATCCTTTTAGAATTTATTTTTTAAAGTCCTTTTTGGTTTATTTTAAATCAAATGAGGAGCCTAAGGGAGTCTCTGAAATTATGCTTTTATTGCCTTCAGCCCAACAAATGACAAATCACCTGATGAGAAATTTATCGAAACCAACAAAGAAAAAAATCCCCTCCTTTTATCATACTTCCTCTTTCCACATATTTCTCCCTCACTGCAGCATGTCTAGTCTTTCTGGAAAAGATGTTTTTTCTTTCGAGATACTTTAGGTAGTTTTGGCTTTAATATTAAGTAGAAGAAACACAAAATATTTTCTGAGGAAATTTTCTTAAGGAGATGAAAATAAAGAAGCAAAATGACTGGAATTGGTAATGTGCATAAAAAAAATGAGCCTCAGTTTCCTCATCTGTGAAAAGAAGAAGTTACAGTAAGGTCTGTTCCAGCCTTAGCATTCAGTGAGGTTAATTCAAGATTGTGAAACCCGAAAAGGCTGAAGTTCAAAGGCTCCCCGGGGAAAATAAGCCAGAGGAAATGCCACTTAGTATCCAGGAGCACCATACTAGTAGAAAGGAGCTTGCTGAGGTATTATTTATCATTGAAAAGATTCTGAGACTGTAGAAATATTCTACACACACTTTTTTTTTAATTGCAAGATTTTTTTTGTTAGTATGATTTTTTGTTATTTCATTGGTCTACTGCGCAATTGTAAATCTACTGTTCGGTTGAAATCCTCAACTTCCTAATGATTAGGTGCCTTTGTCTGGACACAGCCTTAGACCTGGCTAATTTAGATGTACTTTACACGAACAGGTAAACTTTTTGGTTTATCCTTCACACTGTGTCATGTAAGAATCTTAGACTGTAGGAGTTGGAATGTACCTTAGAGATTTATGCCAATCCTATCATTTTCTGGTTGAGGAAATTGTCAAGGAAGAGAAATAGAACTTAGATTTTTGTTTCACACCAGTTTTATACTTGATTTTGTAGATGATTCTGGCAACATGCCTTAGGTTTATGTGAATATAATAGTGGGAAGTTCTTGTATCTTCAAAACTGTCATATTTTTAAAAATAAACATCTATGCTTTGAAAAATTGAAATAACCTTAGTGGGCTCTTTTAGTTGAAACATTCTAACATTTAGTTCTAGTAATTATCTCCCTATCTATCTGTCTATCTCACTTGGAAGAGTAAGTAGGATCACATATTTAAAGGGTATAACTGGTACTTAGTAGACACTTTAATTCATGTAAGTTCTTTCTTTTCTGTAGTCCCATTCATCCCATCATGCCCAAATAAGTGTATGCCCTCCCAACCTTTTAAAAAATTGTTTCTTTTATTTGAGAGAAAGAGAGAAGGAGAGAGAGAGAAAGAGAATCTCCCATCTGCTACTGCATTCCCCAAATGCCCACAACAGCCAGGGTAGGGTCATATCAAAGCCACAAGCTGCAAAATGCAACCCAGGTCTCCCATAGGGGTGGTAGGCATCCAAGTGATTGAGTCATTATCCATTGCCTCAAGAGTGTGCAACAGAAGGAAACTAAAACCAGGAGCAGAGCCTGGACTTGAACCCAAGCATTCTGATAAAGGATGTGGGTGTCCCAAGCAGTGTCTTAACCATTACTTCATACACCTGCATCCCAACCTCATTTGAAAACACAAGAGGTCTTCTAGCTTCAGTGGTAGCAGGCAGAGAATGACATTTGTGAATTGATCATTTTTCTCAGATACCTAGGGGCTTCATTTCATCTTTTGTTAATCTTCTACAGTGATGGTGGCTTACTCAAAGTTTAGCATGTATCTTTTGATTCAAATGAAGCATCATGTTTAATTGAGGAGCCTTAAATTATTGAGGAATAAATAAAACAGTTTTATTTTATCAAAGCTTCACTTGTGTTATAGCAATTGCTCTTCTCATCCCTAACAGCACCTTGGATGTAATGTATAATTTACCAGTCGCTAGTTAAAAATTAGTCAAGACTTCTTTAAAATGTGGATCTCATATCTAATTAAAAACTTTTGCCCTGCCTTGTTGTAGTCTGGATATATGTATTTAGGAGTTTGAAGTGGAGAAAGCAGCAAAGTGTGGCACTTAGAACAAGAAGGGAAGGAACCAACTTCCGTGCACAGTTCTTTCTATGAGTTTGACTGCCCATACTCTCCCTTCCTTATGTTGACCAAAGTGGGGAGGTCTGATATGTATCTATGGACTGAAGGGCACTTCTGCTCCTACCCTCATCTTGGAAACATGCTGTATTCTGAGCAACAGAAAAGTTCCTCCCACTCAGTATCTTTATGGTAGCAAAGTATTTCCAGAGAGAAATTCACATTTATATGTATATCCTGTGTGTGTACACGTTTATCTGTGTGTTTGTGGCATATTTTCTATAGGATGAAACAATGTAATTGAGAGGGGCTGGCACCATGGCGTAGCCAGTAAAGCTGCCTGTGGTGCTGGCATCCCATATGGGTGCTGGTTCAAGTCCTGGCTGCTTCATTGCTGCTCTAGCTCTCTGCTATGGCCTGGGAAAGCAGTGGAACATGGCCCAAGTCCTTGTGCCCCTGCAACTGCATGGGAGACCCAGAAGAAGCTCGTGGCTCCTGGCTTTGGATCAGCAGAGCTCAAGCCCTTGCAGCCATTTGGGGAGTGAACCAGAGGATGGAAGATCTCTCTGTCTCTCTCTCTGCTTCTCTGTAACGGTGCCTTTCAAATAAACAAATGGGGCCAGCGCTGTGGTGCAGTAGGTTAATCCTCTGTCTGTGGAGGTAAATCCTCCAGCTATTGCTGCCACTGGGGAGTGAACCAATGGAAGGAAGACCTTTCTCTCTATCTCCCTCTCATTGTCTGTAACTCTGCCTCTCAAATAAATAAAATCTTAAAAAAAAAACAAATCTTTTTTTCTTTAAATTTACTTGACAGGTAGAGTTATAGACAGAGAGAGAGACAGAAAGGTTCTCCTTCTGTTGGTTCACCCCCAAATGGCCACAACAGCTGGAGCTACGCCGATCCAAAGCCAGGAGCAGGTGCTTCTTCCTGGTCTCCCATGTGGGTGCAGGTGCCCAAGCACTTGGGCCATCCTCCACTGCCTTCCCAGGCCACAGCAGAGAGCTGAAGTGGAACAAGAACAACAGGGACTAGAACCCCGCACCCATATGGGATGTCAGCGCCGCAGGCGGAGGATTAACCAAGTGAGCCACGGTGTTGGCCCACAAATAAATCTTAAAGTGTAACTGGAGTCCAGTGGTCACGCCCCAGTGCAGCGGTGCCCAAGGGCCAAGGCGGAAGTGAGGCAGCCACCTGGCAGGGGGAAGGCCAGACAAGGGTGCAAGGTTGGCGGCTGGGAGGCACCAACCAGGAGGTGCGGGGACATAAAAAAAAAAAAGTGTAATTGAGAATCTTTGATGAGACTTTGTCGCACTGTATAAGAAGGTAAAGTACAGAATCTGGCTATTCATTGGGTTTTTTAAGCATAGCATTTCCTGTAGTTCCTAGCCTTTGATTCCCAATCTCAATCTCTCCTCAAACCCTGCCTCCCCCTACTCTCATTCTAAAACTGTTCCTTCCTTCTTTGTTTTCTTTTTCAGGAGATTTTGCTGCTATACATTGTGAATGACCATATCACAGGTTTTCAGTTATGCAGGAGGAACAAGATAATTGAATGGAAAAGGATGTCTGGGGCCATATGTGATACCCACTCTTTCCCGGTTTTGATTTCCTAAAGTCATTTGACTACAGTAGACAAGAGACCTCTAACATGTGGAATAATATGTGACACCTCTTATCTTCAACCATGTTTGTATTCAAGAAATAGGACAGGGGCGTCAAATCCAGAATACTGCAAAGTGATCCTTGGATGACAACTGTTACATATAGGTTCAGATAAGCCATTGATTAAGGAAACTTTGTGTTACTTTATTTTGGTAAAACAAACTATTAAAAGTAAAGTATGTGTTTAAGAGATTGTTTGAAAATAGAGCTCAATTTAATATATCCTTTCCTCTACCAAATGGAATTCACTTTGAATTAGCAAATATTTAGTAAAACCTTGTTTTTTATCTTTAAGAAAAATTAATAGATTTGAAAGAAAATTTTACAGACTTTTTTTGATTGAAAGAAATATTTTTTTACATTTTGGTTGCAGAGAAATACAAAGATTTGTGTGATAAATTTTTCTAGCAATATTCTTCAAAATCTCAAAATAATACATTTTTTGTTAATAACCACTGTAAAAAAGTTGTGACTCATTTAGCAATTTTTTTTAAAAAGTTATATAATTATTTTGAAAGGCAGAGTTACAGAGAGGCAGAGGCAGAGAGAGTCTTCCATCTGCTTGTTCACTCCACAAATGGCTGCAACTGTCAAAGCTGGGCCAATTCGAAGCCCACAGCTAGGAGGTTCCTCTGGGCTTCCCATGTGTATGTAGGGGCCCAAAGACTTGGAACAGTTTCTGCTGCTTTCCCAGGCCACAGAAGAGAGCTGGATCAGAAGTGGAACAGCTGAGTCTCGAACCAGTGGCCATATGGAATGCTGGCTCTGTAGGCTTTACATTGCCAGCCCCTTTTTAGCAATTTCTTTGAAAGATTTATGTATTTAGGGGCCAGCGCTGTGTCACAGCATGTTAACACCCTGGCCTGAAGCGCCAGCATCCCATATGGGCGCCAGTTCTAGTCCTGGCTGCTCCTCTTCCGATCCAGCTCTCTGCTACAGCCTGGGAAAGCAGTAGAAGATGGCCCAAGTCCTTGGGTCCCTGCACCCACGTGGGAGACCTGGTAGAACCTCTTGGCTCCTGGCTTCGGATCGGCGCAGCTCCAACTGTTGTGGCCAATTGTGGAGTGAACCAGCGGATGGAAGACCCTTCTCTCTCTCTCTGCCTCTCCTTTCTCTGTGTAACTCTCTGACTTTCAAGTAAATAAAAAATAAATCTTTATAAAATAAAAGATTTATGTATTTATTTGAATGGCAGAGTTACAGATAGGCAAAGGCAGAGAGAGAGAGAGGTCTTCCATCTACTAGTTCACTCCCCAGATGGCCACAAAGGCCAGAACTGCACCCATCCGAAGCCAGGATCCAGGAGCCCCTTTTGGGTCTCCCATGTGGGTGCAGGGGCCCAAGGACTTGAGCCATTTTCCACTGCTTTCCCAGGCCATAGCAGAGAGCTAGATGAGAAGTGGAGCCTCCAGGACTCAAACTGGTGCCCATATGGGATGCCGGCACTCCAGGCAGTAGCTTTACCTGATACAACACAGTGTCGGCCCTTTAGAAATTTTAATAATAGACTTCGTGAAGTTTTAGTATCTTAACTTTCTCAAAGTTTGGCTTCTTGAGACTAATCTTTCAGTCTCACTACCTTCAACTCCATTTTAAGAAATGAGATATTTCAGTTTTCAGTTATTCAAGTTTACTGCACAACTCATTGATCAATATGTAGTTGAGATACAGCAGAGCAGTCTCGATCAATCTTACCTTCCACCACGGTTGCTGGATGATCTCTAGTGATCTGGAAGCAGATTGTTTTTGGTGATGATCCACTATCATTTTTCTTGTGCCTTTTGTAATATTTCCCTACAGGTATGTCTAGTAGTCATACAGCATTCTGACTGCTAAAATCATATGGCATGTGCAGGCTAAATATTCCTCTTTCTTTTTCTGCCTCCCTTCACTTACCCTGCATAAATACATCACACTTCTTTTCTTTCTTGGTGATGATTCCAGCTAGGGAAACAGAGGAAATTGATTGATTACCTTCAAGTATGAATGACCACCAGTTGGCTTCATATATTCCATTGCTGGGATTACCATGATTATCAGTCACTTTTTTTTTCTAGTCCTCAAAAGATAAAGCTCAGTGATAGGGTCTCAGGCAATAGAACAAAAAAAGCTTTAAAACCAACTGTAAGAGAAGAACAAAAGGCTGATGTTGTACTGAAGTGGGTTAAGCTGTATCTTGCAAACTGGCATCCTGTATCATAGTGCTGGGTATGAGTCGCAGCTATTTTACTTCCAGTCCAGCTTCCTGCTAATGCCACCTGGGAAGTAGCAGAAAATGGTTCAAGTACTTTGGACCCTGTCACCTGTGTGGGAGTCGAAGATGGAGTTAGTGGTTCCTGGCTTTGGCCTGGTCCAGCTCTTGATATTGTGGCCATTTGGGGAGTGACCTGTATGTGTCTCTTTCTGTCTCTGTTGCTCTGCCTTTGATATAAATAAATAGATGATTTTTTTTTAAAAATAAGAGCTATATCTCAATATTATCCTCCTCCTTGCCATGTTACGTACCTTCATGAAATGTTTCTTACATGTTTTTCCAAACAACAAAAAGAATAAAAAATATACACATAAAGTATATATTTATTAAAATTCTTAAGTCCCAACAGAAGGTTATAAATTTGTCTCGTATCAGGAACCAAGAAAGGTGTGAGATTTTACTGTACCTACAAGATAACAAGTTAGCCTGTCACAGTTTGCTGGTAGAAGACACGTGACTCTTGGTTCAGAGACATAGGATAGTTTCTAACTCAAAGCAACAATAGTAACCAGGGAATCAACTCCCTGGGCTCTAATTCCCACAGGATGACACAAAGAGGGCCAGATAATATTTGAACATGTAGTAAATTTTGTTACATGAGAGGAACCTGCATATAGCAGACTGGTATCTTTTATAGTAAGCAGTCAATATGTATGCTTATCCTTTGCTCTGGAGACTGACTCTTTACTTAGTGTAGGGTTAACTTTATGGTCATTAAGTAAACTGAAAATAGATCTTTGTAAAAATTAAGAGTGGGAATAAGAGAGGGAGGAGGAAAAAGGGTTGGAGCATGGGTGGGAAGTGTCACTATGTTCCTAAACTTGCATAATTTAAATAATTTTTTTTAAAAAGAAAAGCATTGTCTTCACTATATTGAGCTCATAGCTCAACCAAGCAAATGTCCCCTGTTTTTGCTGTACCAAAAGCTTTTTATCAGCTAGCAAGAACAGAATCATTCCTATTTCACCTTTAGAGATGCCTTGACTCCACAGGCAAAAACATGCTACTTTACAGCTTGGATTGCAAAGTTTGATCTCTGTAGATGATTTAGGTTTAGCTTGAACAGCATCAAAGTCCTTTGAGAATATATCTTATTCTAGGGAACTTGCTGGATGTTATCATGAAATCATCTTAAGTTCTTTCCCAAATCCATCCTAAGGACTAGAAGAAATTTGCAGAGCAAAAAGATCACAAAAGTTTATGTAAATTTCTCTGAGTCAATTTCTCATTCTTCAGTGGGTTACCTTCCACAGAATTGTAGGTCCACACAGAGCAATAAGATCTCAAGTAGTCATGAACACCTCATCTCTGATTTCTCTTGAGAGTTTGTCTTAGAGAAATTTCCCTGAAAAGGCCAAAGTTCTCTTCTTTCACTCAAGACCTATTACCAAAAAGTCTAAAGTCCTTTCTTGTAATCTTCAAATAGATTTATGATTTGCATGATAGGAGAAATTAGCCATAAGATGGGCCTACTTTTTCCATTTTTTCCTTAAGAAGTATTGTATAGCCTGCCCTTCATCTCTTAAGAGTACCTGGTCAAGTTTTATTAATGTCTCAGGTTCTTACCTATATAGTCAAAACTTTCCCTCCTTTAAGATAGGCATATGTATCTCAGTAACACTCCTCAGATAGGGGACACACCTGGGATGAATCTTAGTACTGTATATAGACATCCTGATGCTAACCACCAGAGTGGAAAGGAAGTGTCTTCCCCTCACTCCCAACTGGCAGCATGTTTACAACCATCAGAACAGCATTTGAGCTGATCTTTGAACCTATTTCATAGTATTCAGCACCTTCCATATGACTTCACATTAACAGGCAATAGCGAAGAGAAACATTTATTGCCCAGTACACTGTATAATTGACCAACATATTCAGTACTGATTTGTGTGGATTACCCTCAGGTACCTTTAATTGGCTTCTGAATCCCTCATCCTTCCTGTTCTATACAGCCATGTCTCTTTCAGCATCCCATCCTTATCTGTAAAACTGCAAAGCACTGGCAATAGATTCTACCATAAGCCAAGTTAGCATGGGAGGAGACACAGACTCCTGTGGCAGAGACAAAGAATAACTTATTAATTACATCAATAAACCAGAGAATGAGCATTTTTGAGCCAGTTCCTTGCGATCCAGTTTGCTTAGCGTGATGTGAAGAGGGCCCAGTGATACCTACACACATAATGGGACATGGTAAAAGGAGAGGAAATATGAGCTTAGGGGACCAAAGCATTTAATAATGATCAGTATGCACACTGCTCTTTGTTCTAGAGGGAGACACTATTTCCAGCTTCCAAAAGCTTAAGAAAACTTGTTCTTTGCTCTGGACAGAGTCACTGTCTCTATAGTCAAAGGCTATGATACGAACTTGCTTGAAAAGATGACGTGGAATAAAGATGGATGATTCTCTTTCAGATGTGTGGAAATAAAACAGGCCTCCCCACCCCACAGAGAACTGTTTCCCTATATCTGCAACCACAGGCAGCCCTTGTTGTATAAGAGCTCATCTGAGAGCAGTAATACTGTGAAAACAACTTTGGAAGTATTAATGAGAGTTTTGAGGTTTTTATTTTTTGATAGCTGAAAAGTGCATTTCAGTGGACAGCATTTTTAGCAGTTTATCAAATGTTATGTTAAGATTACATGTTTAGGGCTGGCGCCGTGGCTCAATAGGCTAATCCTCCGCCTTGTGGCGCCTGCACACCGGGTTCTAGTCCCAGTCGGGGCGCCGGATTCTGTCCCGGTTGCCCCTCTTCCAGGCCAGCTCTCTGCTGTGGCCAGGGAGTGCAGTGGAGGATAGCCCAAGTACTTGGGCCCTGCACCCCATGGGAGACCAGGAGAAGTACCTGGCTCCTGGCTTCGGATCAGCGCGATGCGCCGGCTGCAGCGCGCCTGCCGCGGTGGCCACTGGAGGGTGAACCAACGGCAAAAGGAAGACCTTTCTCTCTGTCTCTCTCTCTCACTGTCCACTCTGCCTGTCAAAAAAAAAAAAAAAAAAAGATTACATGTTTATAGAAGACGTACACTGAGATTTCCTTTGTAAGTTCTCATGAACTGTCATACTTCCTAATAACATGATCACAGTATTTTAGTGAATGGATCAGGACTCATCCTATCTTACGGTATGTATTAGATTGTAAAAAGCCATTGAACTTCACAACAAAAGTGGAATCTGTAGATGTTTTGCATTGGAAATATGAAATTGGGTCTGCAGGACAGTGGTCCCAGACTGGCAGCTTAGTTTTCCTATTTAGAAACATGGGATGGTTTTATCTTACTAATAACTAGAAGCAACACCTCTTTTCTCATTCTAAGACCTCACGTGTATGTTTCCATTCTGATGCATCTTCCCAACAGGTGAAAAAGTTGCACAAGGTTCAGATAATGACTGAATGTGGATAAGTTGCTATCTGCCTATATAGATTTCTTTTCCTTTTTTGACAGGCAGAGTGGACAGTGAGAGAGAGAGACAGAGAGACAGGGAGAAAGATCCTCCTTTACCATTGGTTCACCCTCCAATGGCCACTGCAGCCGGCACACCACGCTGATCTGAAGCCAGGAGCCAGGTGCTTCTCCTAGTCTCCCATGCAGGTGCAGGGCCCAAGGACTTGGGACATCCTCCACTGCACTCCCTGGCCACAGCAGAGAGCTGGCCTGGAAGAGGGGCAACCGGGACAGAATCCGGCGCCCCGACCGACCGGGACTAGAACTCGGTGTGCCGGCGCCACAGGCGGAGGATTAGCCTATTGAGCCATGGCACCGGCCCTATATAGATTTCATTCATCCACTACCTTTTCTGGTAATTTTCTTTTTTGGGGTAAACTGAGTTATTCTCAAGTACTAATTGGCTTTAGTGTTTTCAAATTCTGGCACTCCTAGTTACTGTGGAAACTTAGACAATGCATTTAATGTATGAGGCTAGGTTTTTCACTCTAAAAATAGGAGATATGGGCCAGCATAAGGGCACTGGTTCATATCCTGGCTACACGACTTCTAACCCAGCTCTCTGCTAATGGCCTGGAAAAAGTAGCAGGATAAGGCCCAAATGTTTGGGCCCCTGCCACCTATGTCAGAGACACAGATGAAGCTCCTTGTTTTGGCCTGCCCCAGCCCTGGCATTTGTGCCCCTTTGGTGAGTAAACCAGTAGATGGAAGACCCCTCTCTCTCTGCCTCTCTCCCTCCCCCTCTCCCTCTCTGTATTTCTGACTTTCAAATAGAGAAATAAATCTTTTTTAAAAAGGAGATATAAAATTCTCTTATTAAACTTATTGGGCCTACTGAAATAAAAATAAGGTGTCTAAAAAACTATATATTTCACAGAACACAGTAAGTTCTCACAATAAGGTCTGTCCACTTCTTTCCTATATGATTTCATTATATATAGATAGAAAGTTCTCATTGTTCATTGTAATGTTTTTCTTTTTTTTCCAGTAAAATTCTTTTATTCGGATTCAACCTAAAATAATTTATTCAATCTGTCTTTGACGTGGAAATGAAATCTCTAACTCCATAGAGTATAATAGAGAAGTACTAAATTTGCATATTTCCAGGAAAAGATTCTGCTTCATGCTTTGGGAATCTACCACAGTCATCCAGAAGACCACTGTCATGTTTTTCATTGATTCACATATTCTTCTGTCTTCTAGGAACAGAAATTAGTCATCTCAGAAGCATCTGAGGATTTATTTTATTTAAGGATTTTAAGGATTCATTTTATTTATTTGAAAGGTAGAGTGGGGGGGGAGACAGAGAGAGAAAGAGAGAGAGAGAGAGAGGTCTTCCATCTGCTAGTTCACTACACGAGGGGCTGGGCACTTGGACCATCTTTCACTGCTTTCCCAGGCACATCGTCAGGGAGCTGGATTAGAAGTAGAGCAGCTGATACTGAAGTGTACTCATATGGGATGCCAGCATCACAGGTAGCGGCTTAACCTTCTGCACCACAATGCTAACCCCAGGACCTTGCCTTTAATCCCGGAGAAGAAACTCCTCAGACTGCTTACTCAATACCCTTGTTTATGCTGACCCCAGGATTATGTCCGTATCGACTAATGAAGATTATATAGAGACCACATGAATCCTGAGATGTGATTCCATGTGAGAGTTCCTGATACAAGGGAGTGTGTTAAAAAGCTAAAGAACAGATTTGCAATATCTAAAATCCTTAGAATCTCAGCTTCAAATCCTGGCAGGATTGAATTAGCTTTTTTTTTTTTCTCTGGAATAGTTAAACTTAGTTTCATGTGTTTTGTCTGAGTACTGTGTGTGGGAGTGGGAATCTATATCATTCAGATGGAAGCTTTCATCTGTTTCAAGCCTGTATGTATATTAAAACAGCCATGAAATTTTATATGTGTTCAAAACCTAAAAATATCAGCACAGACCTTAAGAAAATCAGACAGTGGGCTGAAGAAAGATTTAATATTCAGTATTTTTCCTTATTGTTTCTTTTTGTATTTTCATAAAGAGTTGGGCTGACAGGAGCTTGAAAAATGCACTTTGAAAACTGAGCAGTTGTCCATTTAAGATGAGAATTTCAGACACTGTAAAATAAAACAAAACCACAACATGATGTTCAGTAGCTGAATTTTAGGGCCCACATTGCCCAAGTAACAGTCTTAAACTTCCTCTTTGTTATCTTTTTATTTTTCTGACAAAAAAAAAAAAAGCAGTAGTGTTGCCAACATAATCTTGAGTTCTCTTAGATTAGGCACACAGGGGACAAGATGAGGAAATAAGGATGCCTTATTTTCATGAATGGCATCAAATGGATGGATGGGAGTCAATTCTGAAAGTGGAATCCTTGGATATTAAACTGAGGTCATAGCTGATAGTTCCCATGGTTTTGTATTGTTGTTTTTAAAATAATTTATCAAGTGCAGAGCTAAAAAGCAGTTTGCTAAAGAGCAAGTGTCAATGTTTGTCAAGCTAGTAAAACAGTAAGGGATTCTCTAATAAGTAGAGCTGAACGCATCTCTGTGCCAGACCAGGATCTAAGTACACCAGAGAGCCATGTTTACCCCTGTCCCAGACGTTCTATAGCCATCTGCAGACTCACCTTGGGCTTTCAAGCCAATACTTCAATGGCCAAGGAATAGTAGGTAAGTAATTAGACTTACCCAACTTTGCTCCATGAGCTGGAGAACAACACACCTTTACTACCCTTGACTCCATGGCCCCACATCCTCCCCTTCTACCCACTCCTCCACATGAAAGTCAGAGCTTGAGCGTATGAGTGCCTATTTTTGGTAAATGCCATGGTTTTTCACATCACTGAGTAAGCATGAAAATTTCTCTGTAAATATTTGAATCATTTCATTTATAGTCAAGGACACTTTCTCAAAATGAACATTTTACAGCCAACAAATTTGACTACACATCTGGGTTTGAAACCAAGAGAGGCAGAAATTCTATAGTTAATCGAACTAATTTGTATTACTATTCTTATCCAGTGGTCTCACTTTGAGGAAACCACAGAGATGCCACTTGGGAAGTGTCACCTTTAGGGGTGGGGCTGAGTTGAAGTGTTGGATCTTTAGGTGATCAATGATTATGTTAAGATACAATATAAAATTAGGAAAAAAAGTCAACGAGCATTTTTTGGAGTAGCAATTTTTGAATTGCAATTTTGTGTAGCAAATTTTTGGAGTAGCAAATTTTGAATTAGGAAAGAATATATGCTGTATGACATCATGCAAGGAATAAATCGCTCAGTTAAGGGTTAACAAAAGACTGAATCATAGTCTGCCTATTGCATTATTTAATTTTGTTGGGTTGGACAAGTTATATACTCATATTGTCTCAGTTCCGTCTTTATAAAATAAGAAATTGGTTCAGATCAGAGTTCTAAAAATTTCTACTTTATACATGTGAAAATATCTGCAAAAATAAAATTGATTCTGTGATAAAATGTTTCCAGGCAAATGCTGTAGGCTAAGCCTCTGCCTGAAGTGCTGGCATACCGTATGGGCACCAGTTCATGTCTCGGCTGATCCTGCTCTCTGCTTGCGGCCTGGGAAAGTAGTGGAAGATGGCCCAAGTGATTGGGCCCATGCACCTGCATGGCAGACCTGAAAGAAACTCCTGGCTCCTTGCTTCAGATCGGCTCACCTCCAGCCATTTCAGCCATTTGGGAAGTGAACCAGCTAATGGAAGATGTTTCTCTCTCTCTCTCCCTCTCTTTGTCTGTAACTCTACCTCTCAAATGAATAAATAAATAAATAAATAAATTTTTTTATTAAAAAAGCTGCATACTACATGTTCCAAAAGTACATTTGCATACTAATGTCTGAAAGGTTCTGTGGTGAAGAATCTTGGCTTAATTTTAATACAGGATAAGGGTATTTTTAAAAAGTTCATGGAAAATAGAATTAAAAGATAAATTTATTTTGATGCAAGGAAACTTTGAAAGCCGTGCATAGTTTTTTCATAATACATATTTTCCATCAACTTTTTGAAGTCGCCTTATATATTCCAAAAATATCTCTTGGGAATAAACTATTGCAGATATCTTTACGATAGCCTGGGTTCAATGAGCTCTCTTTAGGGAATGTTCAGTTACACTGATTACTCTGTTTTTGTTATATTTTGTTAAAAGAGAAATTTTCTCTGCTGAGTTTTTTGTAACTTCTCAGGTAAAGAATAACAAGAGGTGGAGGGCCGGCGCCGCGGCTCACTAGGCTAATCCTCCACCTAGCGGCGCCGGCACACCGGGTTCTAGTCCCGGTCAGGGCGCCGGATTCTGTCCCGGTTGCCCCTCTTCCAGGCCAGCTCTCTGCTGTGGCCAGGGAGTGCAGTGGAGGATGGCCCAAGTGCTTGGGCCCTGCACCCCATGGGAGACCTGGAGAAGCACCTGGCTCCTGCCTTCAGATCAGCGCAGTGCGCCGGCCGCAGCGCGCCAGCCGTGGCGGCCATTGGAGGGTGAACCAACGGTAAAGGAAGACCTTTCTCTCTGTGTCTCTCTCTCTCACTATCCACTCTGCCTGTAAAAAAAAAAAAAAAAAAAAAAAAAAAAAAAAAAAAAAAAAAGAGGTGGAATAGTTTAACTGCCAAAGAATTCATTAGAATGAGTCATTGATTTCTTGATCTTATTTAAGGTACTTTCCATTATTGAAATTTATGATTCTAACATTCTAATTGGAGATTGGAGACAATTATTCCTATAAGAAATTGTGTTTTCTTAACCTTCTAGAAAGACTTTTGCTGTTTTATTTGTCAATTAGCCTGCAAAAAATGTCTGTATTTTCCCCCAGCTTCCTGTTTTTACATAATGACAGCTTTATCTGTAAGCAATAGAGGCATTTTATAGCCATGGTTAGGACTTGGGATGTTTCTGAAAAATCATGATTCTCATCATGTAATATCTTTAATTAAATTTTAAGCAATGAGTTGGTATAGGTTCATACAAACATTCAAATTTTTGATTATTATTTAGGACACTATATCAGAATATATGTATTATTGATTTTATTTAATCATGCTTTTTTCTTAAAAATATACATACTTCAGAGAAATGCAAGAGAAAGTACATGCTTGTATCTTGAAGTAGATGTTCAAGTTTGTTTTTGAAGATTTTTTCTTCAAATCATTAAACCTCATTATATGTTCTATTTCTTTCATCAAAAAGGTTCAAGATATATTTTATTTTGATTTAAAAATGCCTCCAATGAGTCCACTGTCAAAAAACAAATACCATGTGTTTTATTCACCATAAGGAAAAGTTTAAAAATTTTCCCAATTACTCACTCTTTAATCGGTCATTCTTTATTTAGAGAAGATATTGAGAATGGTAAAATACTCCCAGCACCCACAAGGTGGCATGGCCTTCTTGTTCAATTCAGTTTCATTACGTTAGTTCTGTTCTACTGGCTACTATATTCTAGATTCTACTCTACTAGAGTTTTTAATTTTACTTTTTGGTTTCATTTTTCCTCTCTTGGAGTAAATAAACAGTATGTATATTTCTAGAAACAGACATATTTTTCACAGAAATATTCAAGTATAGTTTACCTCTTCTATTTTTTCAGCACACTTTGGAGCTGAATTTAAATTATTTGACTTTGTATACAGCTTAGTACTTGCAGTCACTACTTAGGAGGCCTAGTAAGTACTGGTACTCAATAAATGTTTACTATAGAATTTCAAGTTATCTTACTGAAAAGAAGTATTGAAATACTCAGTATTATTAGAACAATTTATGGATACTTTGTTTTATTATACTTTCTGGTGAAACAGCTCTGCTTCCATTGTCCAGAAAATACTATTATCTTCAGTATTAGAAAAATATCTCATGTATTAGGCTAAAATTTCTATCCTATCTCAATTATAAGAAAGAATGTTATCCCTTTACTCTTTAATTTAGTAAACATTTGTGAACCATCTCTCTATAACTGTATATATACACTGTATAAGCTGCATATAATGATAATAGTGTAATATTCAACAAATATTTATTATGGGAACAAATGGTGTAGATGGTGGATAGTGTATTAAATGGATAGATATATATTAGGATAGGCATTAGGATAGAAATACAATAATCTTCATTAGGATAGACATAAAATCTTACATTAGGATAGACATACAATAAACTAGATAAATAATCAAAATAAAAATATATAAGATGCTTGCTAGTGATAGGTACTAAGGAGAAAGAAATAAAGCAGAGAATGGAGAGACGACTCATGGGACCCAGTAGGGAGACTAATGCTTTTAATCTGGGTCATAAGAGAAGGCCTGTTTAGAATGGCAGCAGGGGCAGAAATGGCGTGGGCTCTAAGGTGGGAAGGGGTGCTAATCTGTTTGACTTGCTATAACAAAATACCATAACCTGTGTAACTTAAAGAGCGGACATTCATTTCTCACAGTTCTAGAGGCTGGGGTATTCAAGATCGTGGCAGATTCTGTGTCTAGTGACAGCCCACTTCCTGGTTCGTATACAGTGATTTCTTGTAATGTTACTTGATGGAAGGAAGGCGGTCTCTCTCTTGGGTCTCTTTTTAAAGGCATCAACCCCATTTATAAGTGCTGTGCTCTCATTATGTAATTGCTACTAAAGGCCTCACCTCCTAATACAATCACCTTGGCAGTAAGCATTTCAACGTACGAAGTGTGAGAGAACGTAAACATTGAACCATAGAGTTACTTTAATGTGCACTACCATAGGCTTTTATGTAAAATAAAATGAGAGGAAGGGGCGTGCACCTGTGCCTTGACAGGTAAATGCACACACACTTACAAGCTGAGTCCTGTGACCTGGAACAAACAGATGAGTGTTTCTAGATATTATTAACCGTCACACTTATAAACATGGCACACTTCAAATCCAGTCCTATTCTTTCTCTAAAAAGAAATACACTAGAGAGGATTTTGCTGAGGAAGGAAAATTTACCCAGGACTAAATGAGAAGGACACTCTGGGTGGCAAGAATAGTAGGAGTAAAAACACAAAACAGGAAAGTCAGAGATGTATTTGTGTCGGAATCCAAAAGAAAGGCTGTAAGCAGGAACAGCACGCACTACATGTACACTCCTTTTTATATCCACGTGGTAGGAAAAACAGTGATTTTAGCAAACTAATTTTTGTTTTAAAGTAAATACTTGTCTTCTTTGAACTTATTTATTTTTAAAGAATAATTAATTATTTGAAAGGCAGAATTAAAGAGAGAAAAAGAGAGAGTTATTTTACATCCGCTAGTTCACTCCTCAAATGGCCGCAATGGTCAGGACTGGACCAAGTCAAAGCCAAGGGTCTCCACATGGGTACGGGGCACATGCACCTGGGCCATCCTCTCCTACCTTCTCAGGCACATTAGCAGGTAGCTGTATTGAAAGTGGAACAGCTGTGAATCCAACTGGCAGTCATACAGGCGATGGCTTTCCACACTGCACCAGAATGCCAGGCCGTAGTAGGCTAATTTGGAGAGAGAGAGAGAGAAATATCTCAGAATTTTAACTGAGGCAATTCATGAAATAAAATGAATAGACAGTATATGTGCCTGGTAATTTGTAATTTCAATCTGTTTTCCTGTCCAAATATGTTCTTTGTCATGGAGATTACAAACTTTTGACTTGAAGATGCTTGAGAGTTGGAAAGTAAATCTTGTATTTTCTGGACACCAGTGCTCCTTTTGAGATAAGGACCCCAGGATGCAGTGTCTACCTTGGAATATGCTACATTTTAGGTATGTGAGATCTGTGCAGTAGATAGAATCAATCTCTTTCTGAGAGGTTTTGCCAGAGGGAGAGCTCAAGTGAATGAATCTGATGGCTTTTTCTGGGTTTTAAACCTTTAGTGAGGGTCAGATAAGGGGATAGGAAAATATCCCTTGATTGTTTTAGAGAAAATAGAAAATGACCCTTCAAAAGTTAACTACTAAGGTTCTAAATGAATGTATACATTTGCTGCTGCCATTTTATTTCCTCATTTGTTTTTCAAGGCCATATAATATGTTGCAGTATCAGGCTACCATTTCACATGTGCAAGCTACCATTTATTTTTCTAAAATTCAACTGTCTGTTTTCAGATATCATTCCACTGGCACACCAAAAACTTTTAAGTATCAGAACTCTTAATGGACTTACACTTTCTAGAAGTTGCATTGCTTGAAAATTCTGATTCAGGCCAAGGCCTTATGTGAGTGAGACCTCCTCCACACAGATTGCCACAGAGAAATTGTCAACCATCTGCCATCTGTCCATATGGAACCTTCAGGCCTGTGGCTTTCCTGTTGGTTCTGTGATGCCTGTGGTAGCAGGAATGTGCTGCTGCTTCCTTGGCATTCTTGGGAGATGGGAATCTTCTCAAAGCCACCATTCATCCCATACACCTGAATGCTAATTATCTTCCCGAGCTCCTGTTACGTCTCCTGTGCCCTGCTCTAGACATTTTCAGCCACGCTTCTTTTTCCCTCCTTCCCCAAACCCAGAAAGAATGGTTTTGAACTCTATATGGCTGATAACCTGAATCATTAATGAATCTTCCAAGAGTTAACACTCAATAAACATAATGGTATATGCATACAGACTGTGTTCATAGTAATATGGGCATCTCTGTTTTTTAGGGCACTCATTTGTATGTGTGAATGTCCCTTGTGGGAAGACAGGTTACTGCTGTTTGGAGCAATCTAAGGCAACTTCTTTAACGTTTTAGGGTTTTATTCTCCTGATAAACAATTGACACTAATCTTGCAATTCCTAATGGAAAGATTTCGAGGATTACATGAGGTAATTGTATAAACATGATCATTATTAGTATATACATATATGGTGCTTTACCAGCACCACAAATATATTTTTTGCAAAAAAAAAAAAAAAAAGAAGTTTCTTCTGAATTTCAAAGGATCTGTGTGTTCAAAAGTGTTAAATTCAGTGACCAAAATTACTGCATTTATTAAATAGAAGGGTAGTTCTGTGGTTTGGACATTAGTTTGGATGTGCAATGTCTTAAAAAAGCCCAGGTGATAAAGACTTGATCCCCAAACTCTTAGGTTAATGGTACAAAGAGAGTGGAAGCTTAATTCATTTATGGTATTGGAAGTTTCAGCCTTTGGGAGGTGATTGAAATGTATTGAGTTGCTAGGGTAGAGACTCCATGACTGCACCATGGTAGCTTTATAGAGAAAGACGTAGGCTTACGCACCGCCTCTTACCATGTGCTTCTCTGGGCCACTTCAAGACTGCCAGCAAGAATGCCCTCATTAGATGCCCAACTGGTGGAGCTGCCCAAGGTTGGACTCTGAACTTCCAGAACCACGAGCAAAAATGAACATTTTATCTTTATGAAGTTAGCTTCTCTCAGGTATTTCATTGTGGTTATGACAAGCTAATAGACAGGTAAGGAATCTCATTATCATTGTAGATCTTACTCTTTTCCCCAAACTATAAATCTCTTCCATTCTACTCGTTTCCCACTTAACCTAAGTAGCAACTTCACCAGGGCATTATTATGTCCACACCCCTGAAATACTGTTGTAGCAAACTCAGAGCTAAAGTGTGAGATGATAAGCAAAGTGTCTCAGCCAACTCAGGTGGAATGAGGAGATGGAACCAGGGGCCTATACCTGCCTTGAGATTTAGCATTCCTGAAGTCTAGCATTCCCGAAATGATAGGATAGCAGGGGTAAAGATCAGGACATCTGAATAGGTGACCTCACACAGGGGCAGATACCCAGGATATGGCATTGCAAACATGACAGCTTCCCATCCCTAGCTGGCTCTAACCTTGTTTTCACTGCGCCTGCCCCCAGCAAGCACACATGCACATATGTGAGTGGAGTCATATGACCTTGAACACGTAGATAAGTGTTTTCAGATATTGTTAACCTGCACACTGAGAAATATGGCACATTTTGATTCTAGTCTTATTTTCTTTTTTCTTGTTCTACTTAATTATTTCTCCTTTACATCATTTTACTGAGACAGAATTAAAGTTTCATTTAGAGTTTTTTTAAGCAAGGAGGAATAATTAGCACCATTTATTAAAAAATTTATATTTCCCTAATACTGTGCTGAGCACTTTAGATTCATTGTGTCATTTTATCCCCACAACAAACCTTTGAGGTTAGAATCATTATTACCTTGTTATCTTACTCAGAGAGGAAGAAACAAGTTTAGCAAGCTAAGTGGCTTGGTTTTCCCCTAGATCACACAGTGGATAGCAAAACTGAGATCTGAACTCAGACAGTTCATGCCTTAAACACAGCAGTATATGGAAAAGAAAACTGAAATGCAAAAAGATTCCAGGAACTCATTCAAAGTTCCAGAGTAAAGATCTGATCCTATGAAGTTTTTCCTGACTTCATACCGGTATTCTACCTCATCATCTTTGGTTGAATTCGAATGCAAACTGAGCAGGAAGGACCAGCTCCGTTTAGGAGCACTGTTGACACAATCCCTTTCCGTTAGAATGTGCAGCTCTGGTTTCTCAGTACTGAAGTAGGATTCACTGCAAAGTTTGCCTGATCAAGTGTCTCTACTCTGTCTACCTATTGACCTGCAGGGGTAGGTCCAAGTTCCTTGCGATCTAACACTTAAACATTTTGGAGTGACCACCTTAAAACACACACATATGAATACAAAATCATTTATTTAACTAGAATTAGAAATGTTGTTATATCAAATGACAGTTATCAGAAAGCTAACAACTACCGCATATATCTTAAAATTCTTGGAAATATTTTTCTTAATAAACTGCCTACCTCTTTCTCATTGTTTTCCCTATGTAATTTTTTTGATTAACTCTTCATGTAACAACCAAAAAGTAAGTCACTTATTTCTTTACAATAGTTCATGTATTTTTATTTAATTGATGAAATGCGTAACATCAGCGCAGGTATACTTGCTTTGGGTAGTGTGGCTGCAGGTCTGTGCTATACATAGGAATTCTGACAAATTTTGTTTCATGAAATATCTAACAAAAAAATGGTGTAAGTATTGAGGAGGAGGCAGCTCCCTACCTATATTAATATGTTACAGAAGCACTATTCACAGATAAAATTTTGGTTCCATTCATATACCCACATACTCCAAGTGCTGAGTATTGTGGGACATGTTACATCACAGTACAACCTCTGACCCTTATGAGGCTAAAATTAAGGTGTCAGCAGAGTTGCATTTCTTCTGGAGGCTCCAAGGAAGGATTCCTTTCCTTGACTTTTCCAGATTCTAAAGGCCTTGCTGCTTTTCTTTGCCCATGGCCTCTTCACCTCTCTCCAAGACACATCAGTCCAACTTCGGAGTCCCCTGTTCCATTCCTTTATCTGGCTCTGATGAGACTTGGCAAGTGTGAAGTTGGCTCTTGCCCCTCTCTTAAAAGGACCCTTATAATTATATTGAGTCCACTCAGATAATCCAGAATAACCTCCCTGTTTCAAGAACCTTAACTTAATCACACTTGCCAAGTCTCCTTTGCTACATAAAGATATTCAGAGGTTCTGGGGGTGAAGTTGTAGACCTCGCTGGGCACCAATGCTCTCTGTAAGACATCATTCACAGGATATTTGCTTTAGGGAACAAATGATGGGACCCATACTGAGATCAGACCTTCTGACATCTGAGCTCCTGTTTCTTCATGAAACAATACTTTTACTAGAGTAGACATTTTTCCAAAGCATTTTGTGGCCAGAAATATTTACTGGACATAAAGACCACAAAAAGGCCTATATTCATATCAAGAAGTAGTATATATGTTGGGGAAATTGGCTCTCTTTATTTTAGCAACTTATGATCTGAATGAATGGACATATCATAAATATTTGATCAGTTTCTTCCTATGGCCTTTCATTTCTGGGAGATACTCAGTGTGCACCTGAGTGGAGACTGAGTCACTTTTCTCTTGCCTTGCCCCTTTTCTCTATGAGTTACAAAGAAACTAACTTGGCTTCAATGACAAGATTAAGATATTTGTTTAATGATGCTTCTCAGAGAGCTGACGACAACCTAATTAAGGAGGGCCTGTGATAACAACTAAAAACATTTTCAGAAGAAAATAGGTTGCAGATTGCCTCAATATGAATTGATAGGCAACAGAATCCCTGACACATTCTAGGTGCTCAATAAGTATTTGTTGAACTAATTACACATTTATAGATAATGAGTTTAGAAGGAGGATAGTTTTGCTTCCATAGAGCAGATTGCTTTATTGATGTCCTGGCTGGGATATAGCAATGACTCTGAAAGCACAAACTCCACAATCAAATGATGAAAAACTGGAAACAAGAAGGAAAAGGTCTTGGGATCTCATAAGCACCTTTTGGTCAATAGATATGAAAAAATGTTAGCAACTTGATGTCTACCATTGCACATTGAAGCCTCATAGCACTAGTTCTTAGGCCTGACTCAACAAAGTGCCATCTCTGAGTCATCTGACCACTTCCTGGGCTTTCCCCTCAAAGTCTTCACACCCAGGGTCTGCTTGCACCCCACCCTGCTGGAGGATGATCTCAGCAGGGTTCATTAACCAAAGCCTGGACAGAGCCTGCCTATGTAATAGTCCCTATGGAAGCCAGGATCCCATCTCTGGAGACTGAAGTTGAAGAGGGCTTCAACAACGACAATTAGTTGGGAATTTTCTCCTAAGTGTCATCTGTGAGAACCATCTGACCTTCCAAGCAAGACTGTCTCTGATGAGAAAGGGTGGTGTATGTCTTACAGGAAATTCAAAAATGACTTCAGGGCATTACATACATGATTAGCCAAAGGGTAAAGTATAGCACTGGAATCTTGCTTCTGATTTTTAGAGTAGACAGAAAACTGAGGGTGGAAGTGGGGAAGAGAAGGTCACTGGGGAAGGGTAGGCTTGATGATATAGTCCAAGGGGGAAAGTGTTCCCATGAAATTAGTCACTTGGCAAATATTTACTGGGCACTTAGTATGGAGTAGCCACTGTAATGGCCCTTGCTCCTCCTCACCTCTGTTTCCCCCTCTCTTGCCAGTTCTCATGTTGTTATTCCCAATTTGAATATTTTTCATACTCAGAGCTGTACATATTTCATCACCTGATTCTTTGATCTAGGGACAATAGCAGCCCTTTGATAGCAGGATAGGAATATTTGTTTCATAATTTCACCTTTTTTAGAAACTTTGTAACCATGTCAGAAAAATTTAAAGTGTTCCCATGGCCTAACCACACCCTGACCTCCTTTTGGTCGTCCTAACTCCTTTTCATAGTGTTTTTATTTTTTACTCAATTTGGTCACATTCTTTTGAGGCTAATTATATACTGGCCTTGCAATCTTCACAAGATTTGCACATGACAAGTTCTGATTTGCTTGTTAGTCAGTGAAGGCAATCTTCAAAATGAAGCTTCATAAATAACCAAAAGGAAGATTTTATACTCAACAGTAAAGCTAATTTATACTTACAGGGATTTTTCCATGATGCATTATACAGTGTTAGGCATAATATTTTAATCTCCTACTCTTTAACACCCATTTCAGCCATCCTGACTTTGATTGACCTATGGCGTCTGGAGGCTTCATAATGTATGGTAGGACACAGCACTACATCATCTTATGGGCTGCAGTGTGTTATGATGCAATATCTAAGGACTCTGTTCCTCCTTGCTTTCTTACACACACACACACACACACACACAGTTTTAATGATTCCCAAATTTAAATGATACTTCTCTCTCTTCTGTTACACTCTAGTTACTTTCTGTTAGCTCAAGGAAAGCAATTCTGAGAGACTCCAAGTATGTGTTTATGTAGATAACAGCACATGTCAACAACCTAAATATAGACTAACTTTTTTCCCTAGGATTCTCAGCACTCATCATAAAGTACTATCAATGATATGACCAATAAATAACCTATCAAGAGAAAATCTGTTGTGATAAACAAGGTGTATGGAGATATAGGTTCTAGAAATTCTTCAACTACTAATTAGCATTGTGACCTTCAGAAAAATCATACTTTTCTGAGCCTCTTTAACAGACCATCTACTTCTTGGGTTAAGAGGGCAAAATAGGATAATGCATGTGAAAGCAGCTTGAACAGTTTAATTTTTTACACAATGTTTAAACTTAACTGTAACTAAGTTTGTAGAGTTGTTTTAGAATGAAATTTTTTCTGTTCTTAAGTATATCCGTTGTGAAACTATTTTTAAAACAAGGATTGATTAAGACAACAAACCACATTTGTTAAGAGACTGTGCACCAGTAATTAGGCACTACAAAATCTTCTTCTTTATATTCCGACATTCAAATTCAGGCCCCTTCTGTGGCGCTCAAACTCTTCACCTCTAAATCTAATCAGACTCAGACACTTTACCAGATCCTGACAACTTTTGATGGCTATAAGTATAGCTCTCTGTCAAAAATCCAGGTGGACAGAGACTTAGCTTTTCATCTGATTTTGTATATAAACAACCAATTAAGAGATTAAAAGGACACACCAGTTTTACAATGTGTTATTCACTGACATTGGCAGTGTGTTGGCACAGTGTTTTGACTGCACTGACAGGAGCATATTTATAGGGAAGAATTCCACCTAGATTCCTTTTGTTCAGCTCATTACAATTGAGTTGTTACTACTCTAAACTCAGGGTTATTATAATAATTAGTACACACATTAATGTAACGAAATAGCATTTGTTCAGCTGAAGTCATATTCAGATGCAAGCCTGGTTTTCTCTTCTGTTCACTGGAGTCATCCCAACACTGTGAGACTGAGGAGATTCCTTTACTTTTATTTATTTATTTATTTATTTTTTGGTTTCCCTGTTAAATATTTCCAGGTCACAGTCCCATGTAGTTTGCATAATTCAGTGCCAATGAAGTGACAAACACTATCACATCAGTCAAAGGCAGGATTTGAAGAGTGCAGGTGTTCAGAAGATTGCACACCGTGTGCTGTTTTACTGTGGGATGCATTACAGCCTATGGGAGGATAGCAACACTTGATGGACTCCAATGACAGAAACACTTTTGCAGCTTGCTGCCAAGCCATACAGATGTGGAGGGAATGTTCAGAATCATCTAATAGAGACATGTTCAAGACCACCTGAGCCTCCTCTGTGGCACTTGTCCCTGGTTTGTTAGAGCCACAGGCTCACACACCTGCCAGGAAGTGTGAACACCCCTGTAGGTCTTTGTAAAATGCATCTGTGTGTAACTTTTGATAGCTTTTACAAAACATGCAATTACTGTTCAGAGTGAATTCCCTTCAGCTGCTTTCTAGTCAAGGGTAGTAGGTGTAAACATTTCTTGGTGCGCTGGAATTCCAAATGTCACTTGGGTCCTGGGCTTTGGGCCTTTTTATGTTGTCTGCACATGTATTCCAGGCATGTCCAAGCTGAGAGGTTCAGGGTTCAAAGGGCATGTAGTCTGGAGAAATCACAGGTCTCTGCTGAAAACTCACCTTTGTAATAAAGTTGGGAGTGGCTATTTGAAGTAAATAGTAATTAATCCTTCAGCTGTGGTAAACAGAATGTGGCAGTGTGCTTTGGCATTCACGTTCAGCAATATTGATTGCGTTTTGGTGTTTAAAGTCATGAGAAAGAGATTTGAGGGGAGCTGGAATGACACATTCAGTCGCAGACTCCTTAGTGCTTGGCTTTTGAGATGAAGGAAAATGTTGTTGTTTGAGATGAAGGAAAATGTTGCAGCAACCTTGGGATGAAAAAGATGACCGAGCTTAAAGCAAGCTTTGTCACATTGCCCAAGACCCTATAACCTGAGCCGTCACTGGCTCCTGTGAGCCAGGCCCTCCCAGCTCAGGGACTCTGAGGTTTCACAGTTTCAGAGACTTCGGAGTTGCAAATCAGATTCTTCCCATAGGGGCCATATCAGGAACACCCACCTTCTTTGGAAAAGTTGAACAGGAACAATGACAGCTGTTTTTCATTAATTTATTTTGTCTGTGGTTTAATTCTCTACCGGCTTCATTTAGCACTGGAGGCTTTTGGTCCTGGATCTTCGGGTGTGTTGCATGAACTCTCTCTTCTTCCTCTACTGCACGCCAACTTCCCCACCTGCAGGATCTTTGCCTTGGAAGTCTCCTGTGGGTCCTCCTTCCCTGCGGGAGCTACTCTGTGGTATCCACAGAGTGACATTTGTAGTTAGGCCAGAGAGTGTAACATTCTTTATTAAAGCTCTGGCCTTGCAGTTTCTCCTCCGCCCCTCCTAGGAAGTCAACCTCCCAGCGTCCCCTCAGGGCAGCTTTCCTAAGTCGCACTCCCTGAGGTGCTGAAGAATAGTGCCGGTGCCAACTGTGTACACTATGACTGTGTACACTGTGTGCACTGAGTGACACTGTGACTCAGAAAGTCCATTCCATTCCCTCCTTTTGTATTCCTTCTTTGGTTTGTTCCTTCTTTCCAAAATGTTGACTAAGTGACTATTGTGTATGGGTAGGTCAGAAAACAGATGGCACATTTAAATGCTATGGTTTGCATAGTGCTTAATAGATGGGGAATTTCAAAGGTATGGGATGAAATAAGAAAGAGAACAAGCTGTGGTAGAAACCTGTGGATCTCAGGAACAGTGAGGAGCCATCGTCACCACTAGGCTTAAAGAGGAAATGATCAGAAGAGTTCACTACAAACCCAGAGGAAATGTGCATGGCAATGGTCTCCTGAGATGAGCCATGGCCTTAACAAGCGAGTCAAGTCCAGGTACTGTGCCTCATTTCCAGACCTTATTCCCTTCGTGCCTGCAAGTCTCCAGCCAGGGCCTCCTATAGGCCTACAGATCTGGAAGCGGAATACCCAGGAGGCTGCAGTCCCCCCAGCCAAGGCAGCCTAATGAGGAGGAGGGTAAAAGGTGGATGAGGGGGAATAGGCAGAGAGTGTGCAGACCTCCTGGTGCCATAGACACAGCAGTGGCAAGCCCACCACTCAGAAATCTTGCCTCCTTGGTGATGGCAATGGAAAACAAATGAAGGATTGCCACATATGGGCACAGAGAAGAGAGGATATTGACACTGAGGGGGAAAGGGGGAAGGGAAAAGGCTGGGGAGCATTGTCACCAAAGGCTTCTCTCAGGAGGCATGGCCTCAGTTGGCTGTTAAGTAGGATGTAGCTAGATGGAATGGAGAACTTTGAGCAGATGGAGTAGCATGTATAAAGTTCCAACACTGAGAGACTGACTACATGTTGCTAAAACTGGGTCACATGATAGAAAGGCCATGTAGCTAGAGATGAGGCTGCAATAGAGAAAAAGAGCCAGACTCTAGACAGATAGACTTGGGAGGTTGCTTTATAGACAATAGATATCCACCAAGATATTTTTAGTAGGCAAGAGTCATGACCAAATGTTACATGAGAAGATTACACCAAGGATGGTGAAGCAGTATCCCTGCCAGTGGGAGGGAAGGTAAGATTGGAGCCTAGGGATGAGGCTGGAGTACAACAGTGAGGCAAGGCAGTGGAATACAAAGGGCTGTCCAAAGGTCTAAGTCCAGGCGCACCCATTCTGGCTTCCCCTCGGGGTCCGGGGTCCTCACAGTGTGTACAGTCCCTCCCATTCCCATTGCTGACCCACGCTAAGGGCCAGTGTGTCTTTCCATCTCCAAAATTTGCTCAACTGTGTTCTTTGTGCTTTCATTATGCCTCTTCTTCTAAGGGCATAGTGGAGGCTTTTCTCTAAGCTCCCAAAGGATTCAGACAACACCTATATTCCAACACTTGTTGTGCTATAATGAAATGATTTTTTTTGTTTCCATTTCACCTGCTGAAATGTGATGTTCATGGATGTGGGGCCTCATCTCAGCCACCTTGACATCTGCAGTGCCTGGGTCACAGCAAATTCAGTACATATTTACTGAATTGAATTCAGCTGAATTTCAGACCTTCTGGTCTTAGCTTCCAGATTTTGGAAGGATGGAGTTGTAGAGAAAAGGAGCATCACATCGTCTTGACCAACCAGACTTACTGATTCAACATGAGGCTCAAGGGTGAAAGATAGTACATTCAGGTCACTATCACATCCAAGTACCCAGCCAGATGTCTAGGTTCTCTAAAATTTCCTTTACCCCCCCCCCCCAGTTATTTTTTCTTTTCTTTCTTTCTTTTTTTTTTTTTTTTTTTTTTTTTTTTTTGGACAGGCAGAGTGGACAGTGAGAGAGTATTTTTTTATCTTGTAAAGACTCAAGAGCAACATCAAGTGAAATGATATTTTGGAGACATTAACTGTAAGGAGACATACAGCATTAATTTCCTGTGCATTTGGCTATGTTTAACAGTTAATTTCTTACATACCTTGCAAAAATCAGATGAACATAAGAAATACTAAAAAATAATAATAATTGAGATCAAGCAGAGTTTCTAGTAAATCTGAAGATTAAGGGTACAGAACTTTCACACGTTTTCATCTAGGAATCCTTGAAAAAGAAAAAAGAAGGAAGTGAAATGGGAGGGATTGCTGCTGGCCTGCAATCCTAAGAGACAGTGGTGGAAGGGAGTGTCACAAGGAGACAATTGCTAGGAGGGCAAAGGGAAATTCTGACAACTACAATTTATTAGGTCTATGTTTTGGGGCCAGATTATCTACACAACCTTTAATGCTCAGGCAGAACAGATATAATCTTTATTCCCATTTTACAGATGGACGCCCTGAAGTTCAAAGCAGTTCTTTCATTCAGCAGACACGGTGCCTCTGCTACATGCCTGAGGGCTGTGCTAATTCAGTGTCTTTTGCCAGAAGTCAGTCAACAGAACTGGATTGTGAACACTAATCCGTCTGAGATGAAAGACAATCTTTCCAGGACACAGTTTTCCTTTTTAGCCCACTTGGTTGTAGCTTTGCAGCAACATTTCTTTTATTCCATGACAGTAACATGATGACACTTGTTAGGGACACTGTGTGCTGTAGTGTTGTCAGACTTGCAGGGTTCAGATAGCATCTACCTACAGATTCCAGAAGTGTTACAGTCAGTGTGCAGAGGCTGCCCACTGTCTAGTTCAGTCTTGACTGCTGTTCTCCGTGAGTGCAGAGTGCATCTGTAGAGGGTTCATGGGAGACTTAATTTTCAACACTTATGTTGTTTCTGGGAATTTGATGTGTCCTGGTTTTTGATAGAGTGATTATAAAATGCATGTTGGTTATTTCTGTGACAAATACAGGCTCCATAGATGCCTGAAAAACTTTACTCTCCTTTATGTTATATTAAGCTCAACTCTCCTCTTCATGGCTGCCTGTGGCCTACTAAGAGCAATTAAGAAGAAAAATGTCTTCTCGTCTCACATTTCCCACGTTTTTATTTGAGTGGGACTCCCATGGCTGGTGGCCACTAGCTTCAGCATTGCTCTCTGTAGTGGAGTAGGAGAGTAAGTTCAGTATGGCCACCAGTGTATGTCCAGTAATAAATGTGGCCAGAACACCTGTGAGCCCTCTAAAAAGAACAATAGGAGCCAGTGCTGTGGTGTAGTGGGTAAAGCCACCACCTGCAGTGCCAGCATCCCATATGGGCGCTGGTTCAAGTTCTGGCTGCTCCACTTCCGATCCAGCTCTCTGCTATGGCTGAAAAATAGAAGATGGCTCAAGTCCCTGAGCCCCTACACCCACGTGGGAGACCTGGAGGAAACCTCTGGTTCCTGGCTTCAGATCGGTGTAGCTGTGGCCGTTGCGGCCATCTTGAGAGTGAACTAGCAGACAGGAGACTTCTTTCTCTCTGCCTCTGCCTCTCTGTAACTCTGCCTTTCAAATAAATAAATAAATAAATAAATAAATATTTTTTTAAAAGAAAGTTCATCCTACATCAGAGTGCCTGTGTTCGATTTCCAGCTTTGTCCAGCTTTGTCTCCTGATCGCAGCTTCCTTCTCCAGGCAACAGAGATGACACAAACAGTTGTGTTCCTGCCAGTCACCTGAGAGACCTGGATTGAATTTCTGGCTCCTGAAATCACCCTGCCCAGGGCAGTCATTGTATACATTTGGGTAGTAAACCAGCAAATGGGAGCTCTATGTCTCTTCTTCTCAAATAAATAAATAAATAACTTTTTAAGAAAATGGTAACCTTCCTGAGAGTGAAACACTGAGTTGATGGAATCAAAAGAAGATATTTCTCCTTCTCCTTCATCCGTATCTTTCCCTACCTTGTTTCCACCATCAAAAATATCTCTCTGTGAATGAAGTAGTCTTTCTTGAAGCCATAATGGTATAATTGGATTAATAATTAGTTTGCATTTATTTAGAAACTGATGGGAGATTAAGGACTGGTTGTCAGGAAAACTGAGAAGTTGACAGAATTTGTCATTAGCAACCACTTTCCTAAGATGTACCTTACTTCAGACATCATTTTAGTGAATTAATTTTCTGGGCTAGTGCTTCAGGAATTCCATATCTTTCTTTACTTTTTCTTCTTTTTATCTTCCTTTCCAATATGATCTTCTATTTTGTTGTGAAAATTACTTATTCTCAAGTTGACACCTTTAAGTTTCCACATTTTTCTTTGGTTTTATTTGGCAAAGAGATAAGTCTATTTATAAAAGTAAGAGCTGATATTTGTTGATGTTGAGTATTTTTGAATGCTTCCATGTGCCAGAAAGAGTGCTAAACAACTTACACAGCATTTCTTTGATTCCTCTCAATATCCTATATCATAACAAAATCCATTTGTTAATTCAATCGATCAATCGCTCAGAAATTATGTTCCCAGTGTCTACTATATGTGGGAGAACGTTCTGTGTACTAACAATGTACTATAAGTACATTGTTGAACAACATGCAGGTCTAATAAGGCTTAAAGTCTAGTCAAGGAAACATTAAATATAATCATTCTGGCTCATAAAAATTGGCGTAAAGAAAGTTAAGCAGGACAGTGTAATTAAGGTTGACATTAAATAGAGTGATCAGAGAAGATCTCTTTGTGATTGTGACAGACTTAAATGATAGGAAAAAGTCAGACATCAAAATACCTAAGAGAAGACAACTCTGGGAAAAGGGACAGTGAGTATAACAGTTTTAGAACTGTAAATAAATTAAGAAAAACAATGTGGCTGGACCGTAGTTAGGAAAGGGAAGAGTATTAGGCACTGCCAGCACCTGCATTATAGGTAATGGAAATGGGTTTAGATTATGTATATACTCAGGACAGGAGAGTTGAGGTGGAGCAAGATAACAGCTGGGTAAGATTCTTCAGGCATTGATCATCTCCCTGGGAGACACCAATTTGGATAGCTACTCATGCCCCAAGCAACCTTCACAAGATATAACCAAGTCAAGGGAGAGACCACAGTGCCTGGTTTTACTACAATAATAAGAAAGACATATCAAAGCAACCAAGAAGAAAGGAGATGCCTGTGTCACTCCTCTCCTCAGCCCCACTTAGTGCAGCATGGAGATACCTCCCTTGCCTCTCACTTGGAGGAGGGAGGAAAAATAAGCCCAGAGCTTACACATGGAACCGATTGCCAGGCCTGCCATAGTGAGACCCAGCATCTGATAAAGCTAAAAAGCCTCTACTCCTAGGCCAGTGCTCACACATGGGGTCTGTATACCAGCCCTGACATCAGGTGACACCTGTGCCATGGTGGGATGGATTCTTTGGGCCGGTATCACTGCCAGCCTCCTGGAGGCCTGGTGGGCACTCAGAGACTGTCCAGGACATGGTAACTATGAGACCCAGTGTGGGGAGCAACCGAGACTAGACTAAATTACTGGAACTGCTAAGACCAATTCTATGCATCTGATCTCCCATCATATGGCGCTGAGAGAGAGTAAACAACTTCCACACAGCTGCCTCACCAATTCGACTAATAAGCTGCAGGAGCTGATCCTGCTTCTGATTGGAGGAGAGCAGCGTGCCTGGCGTGTGGGCAGCAGAGCACAGATTGGTGGAAGAGGGCTATAAAGGAGGAGAGAGACAACATGCACTGGGGAACATCTGAGCAACCCCTGAGAGAGCTGTGGCGGGGGTGCTGCTCCTCCGCGGGGGGTGGCAGCAAACCCGGGACGGCGTCGTTCCTCCGCGAGTGGGGGAGCTGCAGCAAACCTGGGAAGGGCTGGGCAAAGAGAACAGCGCAGGGTCCGGTGTCGTTCCTCTGCGAGTGGGGGAACGACAACCCAGGTGTGAGTCAGCCGCATACCAGCCTGGGAAACAGGGACTGCGTTTATCACTCTTCCCCAAGCTCTGACAGCATCTGGGGAAGAAGACAGGAAATTGAATGTAGGACTTTGCCTTAAAGCTCAGTGCCGGGCCTGTCACTTTGAGAGCTGGCTCCTGATAAATCCCACAGGCCTCTATCCCCCAGCCAGTGCTCACAGATGGGTCCTCTAGATTTGTTTTAGCAGCAGGTAGGGACCAGGAAGTTGCATAGAGTGTCTTCCTAGGCAAGTTCCTGCAGATGGAGCTGCTAGACCTGTCCTGGTGCTAAATAGAGACCTGCATTCCCAGTCAGCTGGACTTACAGCCTGGTCAGCAATGCCTATGGCTTATTGCAGCCCACCTCATCAGCAGGCATCCCGCTGCAGTGTGGGCATTGGTCCTAGCCCCTTGCTGCAGCAGTGTCAGCAGCCTGTGGACTCCAGGCATGATCTAGCATTGCAGCTTAGGTGGTCATCGGACTGCCTGCTCCTACTTCTCCCAGTGCCAGTCAACACCACCAAGGTACGGTGCTCAGAAAGTGCAAAGATCCTGTACTGGTCCTTCCATAGTGAGGAGCTAGGCAGAATCTTACGGTGCTTGAATATAGCCTGGTGACTGGATGAGGCATCTGGCCTCTTTACATTTCATAAAGCATTGTATCATATATTCTCCCATTTGGTCTCTACAGTAATCCAGTACATTAGAAATAGTTCTGATATGCCAAGAAGTCATATCAGAATGGCATCATTTGAGATTTTTAAAAAAGATTTATTGGCCGGCGCCGCGGCTCAATAGGGTAATCCTCCACCTAGCGGCGCCGGCACACCGGGTACTAGTCCCGGTCAGGGTGCCGGATTCTGTCCCGGTTGCCCCTCTTCCAGGCCAGCTCTCTGCTGTGGCCTGGGAGTGCAGTGGAGGATGGCCCAAGTGCTTAGGCCCTGCATCCCATGGGAGACCAGGAGAAGCACCTGGCTCCTGCCATCGGATCAGCGTGGTGTGCCAGCTGCGGCGGCCATTGGAGGGTGAACCAGCAGTAAAGGAAGACCTTTCTCTCTGTCTCTCTCTCTCACTGTCCACTCTGCCTGTCAAAAAAAAAAATATTTTTTGAGAGGCTTAGTTACAGAGAGAGAGGTCTTCCATCAGTTAGTTCACTCTCCAAATGGCCACAACAACCAGAGCTACACTGATCTGAAGCCAGGAGATAGAAGCCTCCTCTGGGTCTTCCCATGTAGGTGCAGGGGTCCAAGGACCTGGGCCATCTTCTCCTGCTTCTCCAGGCCACAGAAGAGAGCTGGATCGGAAGTGGAGCAGCCAGGTCTTGAACCAGCTTCCATATGGGATGTTGGCACTGCAGGCGGCAGCTTTACCCGCTGTGCCACAGCACCAGCCCCCAGCCATCTTCTGCTTTCCCAGGCCATCAGCAGCAAGCTGGATCAGAAGTGGAGCAGCCGGGACTCAAGCTGGCACCCGTAGGGGATGATGCTACCTCAGACAGACGCAAAACCTGCTACGCTGCAGCACTGGCCCCATCATTTGAGATTAATTCATGGTTTTTTGTTTTTTGTTTTTTGTCTCAGTCAGCAAAGCTAGCTTGACCTCTGTCTTCATATGTGTGAATGTTTAAAAACCCTGTTTTTTTAAAACCTTTTTTTTTAATATTTACTTATTTATTTGAAAGGCAGAGCTACAGGGAAAGGAGAGACATAGACAGGGATAGCTTCTGTCTGCTGATTGACTCTTCAATTGGTTGCAACAGCTAGGTATGGGCCAAGCTGAAGCCAGGAGCCAGGAACTCCATCCTGATTTCCTACAAGGATGGCAGGGCCCATGGACTTGAACCATCTTCTGCTGTCTTACCAGGCACATTAACAGGAAGCTGGGTGGGAAATGGAATAGCTGAGGCTTGAACCAGCACTCTGATATGGGCTGCTAGGTAGCAAGTGGCAGCTTGATCTTCTGTGCCATCATGCTGGCCCGAACCCTGTACTATTATACCATGCATCCACCCACCCACCCACTCATTGATCCCTCAGAACTGCACCGCATGCGTTGGAATTTTATCATCAAATCATGATTCTTACACTTGGGAAACTTGTTTGTTGAAATGAAAAAAAATCACAAAAATACATAAGGCCAGCATTTGCAGTGATCAACACAAAAAACTGTATTGTGCCTCACAGTGCCAGAAATGATGCATAAAGAAACTTGCTGGTTGGAAGAAGTATTATAGGACCCAAAGAAGGAATCATTCCATTTGTTCTTAATAAGGAAAATGAATTCACAGCAATATTATCAGGTTGGCCTGATGGATTCGAAAGCAAATGGGTATAAACAGGGAAGAGGAAAGGTTCAAGAGAGTTAGGAGAGATTCTTCAGCAGGAGTGACATGATTCAGGGCATAGAAGCATCAAACAATACTGGTGTGCTGTGTACTTGTAATTAGCTTATTAACCTGACTCAGCACAGGCTGGAGATTGAGAGTGGGTCAAATGATCGATGAGATTAGACAGGAATTAGTAGTTGCTAATGATTACACTCACAAATTATTTTATTGGAACATCAGTCTAACCCAGTAAGATCCATGCTAATATTATTATTCCTTTTTTACATATATGGAAATTGAGCCATTGAAATTTTAAGTAAATTGCTGTAGTTGACAAAGTTGTTTGGCTACTGCTGTGATTTGAATATGGTTTGTTCTTTCCAAAACTCATGTTGAGGCTTGGTTCTCAATGTAATAGTGCTGAGACTTACTGGGGCCATTAAAATGGATTAGTGCTTCTCTCTTTGGAGTGAGCTCTCGCCCTCTGAGGACTGGTTGCTATGAAGCAAGTCTGGCACCACCCCGTAATTTGTCATATACTGCCCACTCATTTTTAAAACTATTTATTTATTTATTATTTATTTATTTAGAAAAGGAGAGACCAAGAGGAAGAGGGAGGGCAAAGGAAGGTGAGAGACAGAAAGAGAGGCATGTTATATCCACTGGTTCGCTCCCCAAATCCTCCTAATAGCTAGGCCAGGCCAAAGCCAAGAGCTAGAAACTTTATCCAGATCTCCCACATGGTGGCAGGAACCCCAAGAACTATCCAGTGCCTCCCAGGATCACATTAGAAGGAAGTTGGATAAAATGCAGAGTATCTGGGACTCAAAGCAGGCACTCCTATAAGGGATGTAGGCATTTCAAGTGATGATTTAACTGGCTGTGCCACAAGACCTACCCCAGTTGCCCACTCTTTCATGTGCTCTCACATGTGATGGTATCTACCATGTTGTAATGCAGCTGGGAGACCCTCACCAGATGCAACCACTTTTTTTTTAAAGATTTATTTATTTATTTGAAAGCATTATACAGAGACAGGAGAGGCAGAGAGAGAGGTTTTCCATCTGATGGTTCACTCCCCAATTGGCTGCAATGGCTGGAGCTGTGCCGATCCAAAGCCAGGAGCCTCTTCCAGATCTCCCATGTAGGTGCAGGGGCCCAAGGACTTGGGTCATCTTCTACTGCTTTCCCAGGCCATAGTAGAGAGCTGGATCAGAAGTGGAGCAGCTGGGTCTTGAACTGGTGCCCAAATGGGATGCCGGTGCTTCAGGCCGGAGCGTTAACCCACTACACCACAGCGCCGACCCCGCAACCACTTTTGAGCCTCCAGAACTATGAGTCAGATGAACCGCTTGTCTTGTTAAGTTTACCCAGTCTTCTGGTACAGCAACACAAAATGAACTAAGACAGTAGTAGAACTGGCTACACTGATCACCCAGCAAACTGGCTTTGGTGCCCTATCCCACAAATACCATATGAGGGCCTTTAATTCAGTTTTAAGAAGTTTGGGAAATGGAGCTCTGGATAAACTTTAAATGTTGTTCCCATAGAATCTCATTATTTCTTGGTTAAAATTTAGGGATTCTCTGAATAGACTTCAGGATATCTGTGAGTTTGGGTGAAAAAATTACTACCTCTTTATGCAAATGTTTAATTGAATTGTAGTATTTCCTTACATTATGGATTTAGGTTAAAATTATCAGTAGTATTCACGATACTTGTACCTGAGATGTTTTCACATCACATCAAATTTGTTTCAGGTATCTTGAAATAGCATTTATATACTCATTGCTACTCAAAATTACATTATTTATTATAATTGTTGCTCAGTCTTATTTAATGTGGTAATAAAGACATACATATTACAGAATAAATTTGATTTTTAAATTTTTAAAACTGTCTTTCAATGTAATTGATCTCTTTTGTAATTCTCTACATTTAAAATCTCTATTAGGAGCTAGGCATCCAGCCTAGTAGCCAACACACAGGCTAATGGGACCATATTGGAGTACCTAGGCTTGATTTCCAGCTCCAGATACTGACTCCAGCTTCCTTACTGCTAATGCAGTCCCTGAGGCAGCATTAATGGCTGAGGTCACTGGGTTTCTGTCACCCATGTGGGAGTCATGGATTGAGTTCCTAGTTCTCAGTTTTTGTCCTGCCCTGCTCTAGCCTTTGCAGGCATTTGGTATGTAAAGCAGCCAGTGGGGGCTCACTGTCTTTGTGTGTGTGTGTGTGTGTGTGTGTGTTTGTCCCTCAAGTAAGTACATGAATAAAAATGTTTAAAAAATAATAAAATTATTATTAGTATAAGAGATCTATGGATTTCTCCACATATATGATAGATTACAAGCTCCTGGTACAGTCCAGATTCCTATGTAATATATACATCTTCTTGGCTCTATTCCTTGGAGTCAACTGTGTAAAATTAGTTTAATGTTGGGGCGTTCACTGTCTAATAAATGAACACTTTCTGTTTCATTAAAGCCCACAGTTTTTAAAAAAAAAAAAAAAACTGTTTTTTACATTGGAAGTTAAAACTGCATAGCTAAACTTACTCTCCCGTCTCACTGTTTAGAACTGCCCCTCCCTCTTGAGCTGCATTCCTTTAAAAAATATGTGAACAATTTCTGTCTGGTTTCTTTGAAATGTGTTTTCCCGAAGACCAGGTTTATCTTTTTGACTCTTCCCAAAATTCCCACCCCTCATGGCTACAAATCTCCAAAATATAGGGTAATCATCTCATGTCACCATCTCCTTCCCTGAAATTCGTTAATTTGAGTTACAGTTCCCCTTAGTGCATCTTCTTTCATCCGAGAGATGAAACTATTAGTAAAGCCAGTCAAGAATGTACCAGATACATGCTTTTAGCAGAATGAAACTTTCAGCGGCTGTCTAGATAAAGCCCCAGTCCTCCCAGCCCACCTTCTGGATCCCATTTCCATGTCAGCGTTATTGGCTGTTTTCAGAAAACACCATGCATCTCCTCTCTTTGGCTATTTAGTGCTAAGCTACCTCCATGACAATATCCATTCTGTTTCTCTCTTTATTATCATCCAAATGGTCACTGTATTTCTGTCCTTTTTTTCATGAATTTTCATACAGGTGCATACCTTCCTAAGAAATTAAATCTATTTCTTTAAAAAAAAGTTTGTCTTTCCACTGCCATCTTCCAGTTGGCAATCATCTCCTTCCCATCATGTCACAGTGGTTTCTGTTTTCCTTGGCGGCCCCTGTAGATATGCAGCAAGGAAAGAATTCACAGTTGCTGGGGACTATCTATGCTGCCTTGAGTGTAGCTGCAGAGTTAGAAAGGACTGCTACAGGCACCACTCAAAGGAAACTTGGCAACAGAAACCTCCTTCCCATCACCTTACCACAGCTGTGAATGCCATTGTCAGGCAATTTATGTTGAACTCTAAAAAAGTGTTTCAAGACAGAAAACTGTAGTGGGAGTTGGTACAGGCAGTGCTGTTTTAACACTTCTCATTTTCTCTTTGGTGTCTACGATAGAAGTTTACTCAAAAAAAGAAAGTTAAGAACGAGTTTTACTCCAAATGCCAAAAGAATAGCATTCTTATTTTCTGACTACAGAGGACTTAGAATATTATATAAAAGGAATTTATCAATACATTTTCTCTCCTTTTCTCAGATGTTTTGTTTCTCTTTTTAGTTTATTGACAAAATGTCTCGGAGAAATGAAAATGAATGGTAAAGAAGCAAGGTACCTAGTTCTGTAGTCTCTCACCCTAGGAATATATATTTCATATTTTTCATAGTATTAATAATATTTCCTAGTATTTTTGAAGTTATATTTACAGGGAACAAATTCATTCATAGCATAGTCTCTTTGGCTTATGCGTTTTTGTGTAGAGATTGGAATATAACGAGTACAACATAAAAGAAGTTATGTGCCCAAAGCAGTAACACTTTCTGTGGCTGAGATTGGCCAGATGGTTGGGGTGTTTGAGCCTAGAAGATAAGCAGAGATGCTGCATTGCTTGCTGTCACGACTGGATAAAATTGTGTGATAGCCTATCTGAAAGGCAGTGGGAGGTAGAAGCCCAGTAATAATCCTAGAAAATAAGCTCTTTACTCAGATATAGTGAAAGACATTCAGACATAAGTTTAAGGAGTTGGAGATTTTAAACATGTTCCTGTTCATCCTCCGCATTGAATGGGTGAGAATTGTCAGGCCATAAAGCTTGGTGGATACTAAGTAGGCAAGGATCCCAATCAGTATCTTAAAGAAGTGAAAGCCTTGATACTATTAATTACTCTCCTCTCTTAGAGCCTCCACAACGCCATTCCTTCTTGGCTTTCATCTTGTCATCTGACCATTCCTTCTAAATCTCAAGTCATTGCTTCTTCAGCCATATGTTCCTGCTGATTACTTGTTCAGATTCCCCAAAGCTCCACTTTTTGTTTGTTTCTGTTTTCAATTGACATGGTCTTCCTGGGCGTACTTGTGTCCTGCCATTACTTCTTTTACTATGGAAGAAGGAGAGTCAGCAACAGTGTTGAAGGAAATTACCTAAAACATTCAGCAGAAGGGGAGTTATTTATCACCAAATTTAAATAAAGTGGTGGGCCAGGTGATGCAGAGGTTAAGGAGAAGAGAGGGGGGCAAACATAGGCTACTTTTAATGTGGGGAAATTTGAAAAAGAGAAGAATTCATAAATGACACTGAGGAACCAGTTGAAGTTGGAAAGAAATTTGTAATGGTTTGGGATTGGCGCTGTGATGCAGCGGGTTAATGCCCTGGCCTGAAGCGTCAGTATCCCATGTGGATGCTGGTTCTAGTCCTGGCTGCTCTTCTTCCATTCCAGCTCTCTGATATGGCCTGGGATAGCAGTGGAAGATGGCTCAAGTCTGGCCTTTGTGGCCATCTGGGGGAGTGAACCAGCGGATGGGAGACCTCTCTTTCTGTCTCTACCACTCTCTTTAACTCTGTCTTTCAAATAAATAAAATAAATTTTTTAAAAAAATTAAGAAATTTGTAATGGTTCAAATATGCCTGGTGATTTTTTTCTTCAATGGTGTTTATTGAGTAGATATAGGGTAATGAAATTGAAATTGTTGATCCAGTGTTTTCCTAAAAGTAACTCAGTGCAAAGAAAGTTTATTAAAAGAGACAGAAATTTAAAGGATCCAAGATCATCCAAGGAATAGAAACATTAGAGGAGTTGAAGATATTTACATGCAGTGGAGTTGATCCTTTTATATATTTTATAGTTTGACAAGTTTTCCAAATGCTCCTACTCAGGTAATCTTCACTACAGTCAAGGTATAGAACACTTATGTCACCACAAGAAATGGTGGTTGTTTTTCAATATTTACTCACGTATCTGTTACTAATAGCACTCTTTATTACTTTGGGTAGATAAGTTTTCATATGACATTATTTTCCATCCATTTAAAGAATTACCTTTAGTTAACATTTCTTGTAGTGAGGATTTATTGATGACAAATTCTCCCAAGTTTTGGCTTTTCTGAAAAAAAAATTATTTTACCTTCTCTTTTTTACTTCTTTTAAAAATATTTCTTTTTGTTTGACAACCAAAGAGAGAGATTTCCTGTCTGCTGATTGACTCCTCAAATGCCTACAACAGCTGGAGCTGGGTCATGCTGAAGCCAGGAGCCCAGTGTTCAGTCTAGTTCTCCCATATGTGTGGTACAAACCTGAGTACTTGAGCCACCATCTACTGCCTCCCAAGGTGCACATTAGGAGGAAGCTGGAATCAGGAGCAGAGTCCAGACTCAAACCCAGACTCTTACATAGGACGCAGGTTTCCCAAGCAGTGTCTCAACTGCTGAGCCAAACCCCTGTCCTGCCTTTATTTATTGAAGAGTATTTTTTCTGGTTGTAGAATTTTGGAGAGGGAAATACTTTTGTTGCTTTTTTCCTTTTAACACTATATAGATTCTATTTCATTGTCTTCTAGCTTACAAAGTTCTACCAAAAAATCCATGGTCAGTCTTACCTTTACTTATTTATTTATTCAAAATGATTTGATAGCAGAAGATGCAAGTAGTGTATCTCTTTCTTTAACCATATTAAAGATTGATCTTCTATACATAAAGAGAATTAAAAATGAATCTTAATGAAGAGCGGGATGGGAGAGGGAGTAGGAGGTGGGAGGGTGGTTATGGGGAGAATAACCGCTATAATCGAAAAGTTGTGCCTCTGAAATTTATATTTATTAAATAAAAGCTTCCTATAAAAATAAAAATTAAAAAATAAAATTAAAAAATTTTCCCTTCAATCCTAGGCTTCAGCAGTTTGATTGTGATGTGCCTTGGTATACTTTGCTATGCATTTGTAACGCCTGGGGATTTGTAAACTTCCCAGCTTGGTTATTAAACAGATGTGAAAATTTTTCAGTAATTCTGTCTTCAAATATTTTTCTGCCCACCACTCCCAGATATATGCATACTTCTACTGATGTTCCAATTGTACATGTGTTATACCACATCCTGTAAGTTTCTGAGGCTCTTTTTCAGTGTTTTTTTTTTTTTTAATTTAGTTTGTGTGTGTGTGTGTGTGCATTTCATTTTGAATCATTTCTATTGATATCCCTTCATGCTTACTGAACTTTTATTCTACAGTGTCTAACCTGTTTTTAAGCTTTACCAGTAAACTTCATTCCATATATTAGATTTTCCATCTCTAGAGATTTTATTTGATTCTTTTGGAATCATTCATTTCCATACTTAAATTTTTGTTTAAACATTTTAACATTTAATCATAATAACTTTGTTGTAGCTGGCATTGTGGCACTGTAATTAAGTTTCTGCCTGTGATGCCAGAATCCCATATGAATGCCAGTTCTAGTCCCAGCTGTTCCACTTCTGATCTAGCTCCCTGCTAATGCTCTTGGGAGAGCAGCAGAAGATGGCCGAAGTGCTTGGGCCCCCACTCCCCACATGGAACCCCTGGATGGAAGTTCAGGCTCCTGGCTTCAGCTTGGCCCAGCCACAGGTGTTGCTGCCATGTGGATGGTGAACCAGCAGATGAAGATTATCTTTCTGTTTCTCCATCTCTCTGTAACTCTGCCTTTTCAAATGAAGTAAATAAATCTTTTAAAAAAGATAAAACTCTTACCTGCTAATTTCATCATGTTGACAAATTCTAGGAATGTTTCTATAGACTGTTTTTCTGGTTATGATCACATTTTCCTATTTAGCTAGTATTTTTTATTGGATGGTGGATATTTTGAGTTTTATATTATAGTGAAGATTCTAGAGTCTTTTTTTTTCTTAAAAAAGAGTATTAGCCTTTGTTCTGTCAAACAGTTTCTTACTTATCAACTTGATCATTTCAAACTTTAATCTTTATCTCTAAGGTTTTTATTTTTATTTATTTGAAAGAGAGATAGAGAGAAAATCGTCCATCTGTTGGGTTACTTTCCAAATGCCTACAGCAGCCAGGCCTGAAGCCACAGGGTGGGAACTCAGTCTGATTCTCCCATGTAGGTGGCAGGAAATCAAGTACTTGAGCCATCACCTGCTGCTTCCCAGGGTGTGTATTAGCAGAAAGCTAGAATTGAAAGCAGAGTAGAGACTTGAACCCAGCAAATGTGATATGGGATGCAGATGTCCCAAGTAGCTTCTTAATGTCTATACCAAATGTCCACTCCAAACTTCACCTTTTAAAGTATGCAGTTAAGTGATTTTCAGTTTATTCACAATGTTGTGCCAGTATCACCACTATCTAACTACAGAGAATTTTCTTAACCCCAAAAGGAAAACTCATTTGTTAGTAAACACTTCTTATTTCTGCTTCCCCCGCTAGCCCCTAGAAAGTAGTAGTTGTCTTTCTGTATCTGTGTCTTTGCCAGGTCTGAACTTTGCAGATGAATAGAATCATACAACCTATGGTTTCTATGTATTGTCTTCTTCTGTCTGGCTTCCTTCACTTAGCACATTTTCAAGGTTTCTCTGTATTATAACATGTATCAGTACGTCATTCTATTTTATGACTGAATTGTCTTCTATTATATGGATATATGATATTTTGTTTATCCAGTCATCAGTTGATGAACATTTGGATTGTTTCCACTTTCTCTGTTTAGTATGAATAATCCTGCTGTAAATATTCATGTACAGGTTTCTGTGTGAACATATGTTCAGTTCTCTTGAATAGATACCTAGGAGTGGAAATGCTAAATTATATGGTAACTAATTTTTTGAGGAACTTCCAAAGTATTTTCCAGAGTGTTTAGTGTTCCAGTTTCTCCACATCTTCACCAACATGTATCATTGCCTATCTTTCTGGTTATAGCTATCCTAGTGGTATGAAGCAGTGTTTCATTAAGTTTCCTTTTTTTAAAACAGATTTATTTATTTGAAAGAGAAGGAGGCAGAGAGAGACACAGAGATCTCTTCCATCGACAAATTCACTCCCAAATGGCCTCAACAACCAGCCTGGGCCAGGCTGAAGCCAGGAGCCAGGAGGTTCATCCAGGTTGCCCATATGGGTGCAAGGACCCAAAAATTGGGCTGTCCTCTGCTGCTTTCCCGGGAGCACTAGCCAGGAGCTGGACGGGAAGTGGAGCAACTAGGATCTCAACTGCCACCCATATGAAATGCTAGCTCTGTAAGTGGGAGGCTTAACCTACTGCTCCACAGCGCTGACTCCTTTAAGTTTTTGCTTCTCATTATTTACTAATGACTGATAACAGTGAGAATCTCTCTATTTGTCATTTGTTTCTCTTCTTTGGAGAAATGTCTATTCAAATCCTTTATTCTTCGTGAAATTGATTTATTTGTGTTGTTGATTTGTAAGAATACTTTACTTTCATTATCTGATAAATAATTTGGTTTCTCCCAGTCTGTGAGTTGTCTTTACTTTTTGACTCTCTCTTTTTGAAGTGCAAAAGATTTTAATTCTGACGACATCTAATTTATCTTTTGGGGTGTACATGTATGTGTGGGGTGTGTGTGTGTGTGTGTGTGTGTGTTGGTGTCTTATCTGAGAACTTAATGTGTGAAGCTGGTGCTGTGGCACCACCAGTTAAAACCCCAGCCCACAGTGCCTGCCTGCCATATGCATGCCGGTTTGAGTGCCTGCTGCTCCACTTCTGATCCAGCTCTCTGCTAAGGCACCTGGGAGAGCAGCAGAGGATGGCTCAAGTCCTTGAGACTCTGAATCTACATAGAAGACCCAGAAGAAGCTCCTGGCTTTGGATCAGCTCAGCTCCGGCTCAGTTGTTGAGGGTGTTTAAGGAATGAATCAGTGGATCAAAGACCTCTCTCTGTTTCTACCTTTCGCTGTAACTCAGTCTTCTGAATAAATAAAATAAATCTTAAAAAAAAATTTTTTTAAAAACCTAATGTATAACCCAGATTTGTGCCTTTTTTTTCTTCTAAGAGTATCATGCTTTTATCTCTTAGGTTTTGGCTTATTGATATAGTTTTAGTTCCTTTAAATATGGTATGAGGTATTTTTTAAAGTGTTGTGATTGATAAACATTGCTGTATTTTGAGTGGTTTTCATCTTAAATTTTCTAATTTCTCTCATGCAGTTTAAAAGTTGCTTGATTTTCATTAATATATAGATCTCTCCATCTGAAAATCACCGTTTTCCTTTTAAAGATAGAGAACAGACAACTCTGTTTTTTAAACTCTCTCTTTTTGGGCATTTTTCACATGGGGGTATAGATAAGATAGTCTGCCCTTAATGTGCTTTTTACTCTCAAGTATGGGAAATGCTCAATTACATTCCATGTATATGTCTTAATATCTTCTTGGAAGACAGATATGATAATATTTTTAGAACTCTACCCTAGAAGATTGTAGCACCTTTTATTCTGGATGTAAAGGTTATTTGTATTTGTATTGTATTTATATTGTATAGAAGTCAAATAAATAAACTGGAAACCTCCAAACTCCTCTAATCAGGCAGATGTTAGGATGAATAGGGTCATTAATATCTGCTTTAGACAGTACTTGGATATTTAAAAACTGAGTTATCCTATATTTGCTGTTTTACCATCACCACATCAAAATGGCTTTGTGGAAATATCCTCCTTTAGCAATAAGACTTTCTCAAAATGTGTTTTATGAAGATCGTTTTAAGTGACTGTGTGGATGGATACACCATCTTATAGTAATTATTTTCTTTGTGATTTAAAATTCTATCCTTTAGATGGGTTGTAGATTGATTTATCTTATCCATTTGAATATACCTAGTATTTAGATTAGCTCTAGCCCAGTTTATTGGCTAGAGCTGCAAAAATGTATTGTCTCTCTCTTGTGGTCAATTTGTGGTGCACTTTGTAGTAAGTAACTATTACAAACTCAAATGACATTCAGTTGTATTAAAATACCCATTTATAAAATTTGTTATTTTTCTAAATGTAAGTTTCTATATGGGTTCTTTTAAATCATTTGTATTCCTGCTTTCCAAAGTAAGGGAACCACATGGAGAATTTTTATTAAAAATGGGCCTTTTACCATAAAAGAACAATAAGTGATTTGAGTACTTGGCAAAAGAACATAGAAATATTGTTTATCTGGACAAGGCAGCAACTGGTAAATGTAAAATAATGATTTTTTTTGAAAATTTCACCTTCCTGTGACATTGACCTTCACACTGGTCTGTGCTGTATAATGCAAATTGTATATGCAGGGATAGATTGCCATGTGAAACTATTCCAAGAGAAAGAAAGCAATGCAAATGCATAACACACAGAAAGGGAAGAGTAAAGAAGTACTCAAGTTCTCCATATAAAATATGCAGGACATTTGCTTATTTGCTTTGTCAATATTAGAGTATTTCTTGTCACAGGATATTAGCTGAGGTTGAGAGGCCTTAAAAGGCTAAAGTAAGATATTAAAAACAGTTAACATTTAAGAATCATTAAGAGTCCTTTTCTCTATTTTTCAAGCCATATGCTAATCATCAGTTGGACTCAGGTATTTCCTCTCCTGGAGTACTATTCCATAGTTTAGTAAAAGATAGAGTTTCCTTTGAAGTATATGATCACTGCATGTTACAGTGGAACTGACAAGGAGGGGCCTTCTTTTTTTTTTCTGTATTTTTAAACATATAAAAACTTGGTTTAGTGGTTCACAAGAATGACATTTGTTTCAAGCTATTGTGTTGATCATAGTATATTGCTAGGAATGTATTTTTCATTTGCTCTTAGTATAGTATCCATTCTGTTTAATCACTCAGCTCATTTATTTAACTCACATGTTCTCATTCACTCAGTTAATTGGTCCATCAAGGACTTAACCATGTAGTAACCAGCATCAGGCACTGTGATCTGTGTTACTTTCTAGGAGAGAGACCCTTGGGTTATATTTGGGCTTTACACACAAATGGGAGGTGGATACAAAGGGCCCACTGTAGTCAAAATGTAGAATTGCATGAACTTGCGACACAGACTATACTGCATTTATCTTTGTGTCTCCTGTTATATTATAGACACTTAATTATGTTGTTGTTGAATTAAATTGAATAGAATCCTAGAGTGTTTGACTTGGAAAAGTGCACCAGAGCTCATCTAGTCCAGTTCTAGTCCAAGAGGTTCACAGAGGTACCCTCAGAGATTTCCAAAGATAAGATTTCTGGGAATTCCCAACTTTGATTTGAACTAGAGTAGTGCCTTTTTACTTATTAAGTTTCTGTATAAGGCCTTTTTTTTTTAAAGTATGTACTGCTAAAATATATAATACAAAACCATTGATATTTCAGTTGCTTCATTTTACAAATGAGGCAAATCTATTTTTCAACAATCTATATCAGGTGCACATATTCAATCTTTATAAACAACAGATAGATTTCAGATCATGTATTCTGCCTCAATTACACTCTTCCTCCCTGCAGCACGTTTTTTTTTTTTTTTTTCCGGTTGTTCAAAAAAGAAAGGAGGTGACAGCCTAAAAATATTTTTATCAAGAAATGATGAAGCAATAAAGTACAAAAGCCTTTGAAGATCTCCAGTAAGCTCTGTCAGTGTCTGTAATGTGAAACTGCTTGAGGTCTCTCCAGTGCTGTGTGCCCTCACACTGGGAATGAATTCATTAAAACAATGCAGAATTCAGCTGGGGCCGGAAAATAAGGAAACTAATTTTTAAATTACTAAGGACTGAGTATAAGATTCTCTCATAATTTCCCTGACCTAATGGAGAACACATACATATTCTATCAGCACTTTTCTATCATTATATACGTTAGGAATGAGAACATGCACAATCATATCAAAGATTTGTCGGTTAAAAATCAACCCAAGAAATATGTTTTGGAGATGATTGAAGCTATCAGCAACCACCAAAGGTGAAAGGAGATCCAGACAGCCAAGTATTAGTTAATGTTGAGATCTTTGTTGTGAAGCAAAGCAAAATTGCCTCTTCCAGGCGACTTGGTGTTGATATCTGCTGAAAGAAAGTACTTCCAGATGACCAATCTGATTATGTGTCATACACTTAAACCTGGGCATTCAAGCCTTGAGTCAACAAGACTGGTTCAGGAACTTGGGGGTTATGAAATGACAGCACTAAGTATCCTGACTGAGAGGTGTATGTCTTCCTTTCCTAACAGGAAATTATAGAAAGCATTGAAGTAAACATTTTTCTTACAACTGGGATTATGGAACTTTTCTTTAACTTCAGAGAATGGTATGCCACTGCCTTATAGACTTTCTTCTTCAACTTTCAAAAGTGTTTAATACAACTGAAAGTTTCAAAGGCAAAGTCAAGCATAAAAGTTATTTAAAAATTCCAGAAGTCTGTAAACTTCTTTCTGTACAAAATGGCCATATTGTCCTCAACTGAGTATTTTGAGTTTGTGGTGTCTATCAAAAATGTACATAGAATTTCTAAGCAACTGGCTGAGGACACATGATTGCTGAAAGACACTGTGCAAAAGTAAAGAAATGTCTTCACTTGTGCAGTAACAGACCAACAAAGCCACTATAGTATTAAAAGATCAGAATAATGATGCAGTCAAACATAAAACATCATTGGTCTTCCATGGAAATAAGGAAAATGATTGTGAAGGTGACAATGAAGAGTGGACAAAGAATAGCAAGTTGCAGAAGTAGACCTAAAGACTTGTTAAGACAGGAAGGGGAGTAACAGAGGTGACGAATGGATGCATGACCAATACAGAGAAATTTAATTATGAAATACGGGATGAGAACATGAAAGATGAAGCATTTATTAAGATGGATTTGAGTAACACAAGTAATAAGGTAACAGGAGACTGGGATGGGTTGGACTAAACCCTTTCATTACTCTTAGTGATGCATCATGGTAGAAGATAAAATGATATGAGTGAGTTTTCTATATAATGAAAAATAAATGATCACTCATGCATCATACTCATTTGCTGAATGTCTTAAAATGTGTATTGTCCAGGTCTCCACAATAAGGTGTGGCTTTGGGCCGACACTGGCATAGTGGGTTAAGCTGCAGTCTGCAGCGCCTGCTTCCTATAAGCACACCAGTTTGAGTCCTGGCTTCTCCACCTCTGGTCCAGATCCCTGGTGATGTGCCCAGGAAAGCAGTGGAGGATGGCCTCAGTCCTTGGGCCCCTGTACCTATGTGGGAGACCTGAAAGAAGCTCCTGATTCCTGGCTTCAAATCAGCCCAGGTCTGTCCATTGCACGCATTTGGAGAGTGAACCAGCAGATTGAAGAACTCTTTCTCTCTCTCTCCCTCTCTCTTTGTAACCCTGCCTTTCAAATAAACAAATAAATTAAAAAAAAAAGTATGCTTTGTCTTTATCCCATAAGTATGTTATAATTCTATTTGTATTTACTGTTTAAATTCCTTACAGGACAATTCACCTTTGGTTGCAGAGACAAAAATTTTTGAATTTCTCATTAACAATTTTGTAATCATTTTGAAAATAAATTCTTAATTTTTGTCAAAACAAAGTGTTTGTGTACTTTTAAAAATTCATATGGGGTTATAACAAAGCTTAAAATAAAACTAAGCAAAACAGAGTTGACTGTATTCTTTCAAACTGTTTATTACAAGGCATCTTTGTTCAGCTGTTTTCCAAATACTGTTCCTGTATGCCATTGTATTTCTGCTCTGCACCCCAACATGTTTCCCTAGAATGGGAATGGGCAGTTTTTCCCATATGAATTACAGACTTGCCTTTAAAGTTCTCAGTGGTGTTCTGCTCAATAGCTTGTGCACTTTTCTCATTCCTGCAAGTGTTCTCATGATATGTGGCACTGGCCAGAGCAGTTCAAAAAATCAGTTTTAGCAGAATATGAGGCTCACAGACCTGGACCTAGACTCAGTCTGTAGCTTTCTGGGAGAAATTGTAGATACTATTTGCTAATTTGGATGGCATTATTGTTATTCAGAGTTCATCCATCTAATTTGAGTCACATCTGTGACTGCTTAGCTGAACTGGGAGCCTCAGCATTAAGCTCTATCTTCATTTGCTCAGGGGACACATGGTGTGTGTAGGAGCCATCATGCTTTGTTTTTACAAATCAAACTCTTAATTAATTACTGAACATACTGCAATTCACTAATCAAGCTGTATTTTTTGAGACATTTCTGACTGATAAATATCTAGTCATCTGGCTTCGCAATATATCCTCTTGTCCTTGCTTTAGACAAGAATGGTGATAGTCCTCGGAAATGTTTCTTTTCATATGTGATTTGTTCATCATTTTTTCACCATTCATGAATTTGGAAGAAAGCAACTTCCCATTAACTATCTGTATTCCTCTGGCCTGTGTTGACAGGCAGTGTTTTCAAGTCAGAGCAAGTACTAAACGTAAAATCAGTAAGACTTAGATTCAAATTCTGACTTTGCCATTTCCAGCCAATTGAACATTAAATCTAAATTTCCTGTATATAAAATTTGTTTTGAATTAAATGAGAAAAACACACAAAGTTTAGCATCTAGCTATCAGTGGCATTTTTAATCATTTGTTCATGCCGGTAGTATTTATAGAGTACCTATGTTTTCCTAGACAGTTCAATGTGGAGGAAACAGTTGTGGGCCAGATAGATGTTACACTTATTCACACAGGCTATGCTTGGGGTGAGAACGTGGGTGTTCATAATGAACCAGAGTAAGTCAATAAGGTAAATATCAGTGTTCCTTATAATCACTTTCTATTTTGTCTAATAGGTAAACATACACTTATCTCATTTCCATGTAGATGGAAAGCTTTGTGAGGGCAGGATCATATACTCTCTTCTACATTAAAATCACTACCGTACATGTTAGGAAATAGGTTCATTGAATAAATAAATAAACAAATGTAATAAAATTTCTAGGCTCTTTATATATTTTGGTAAGAATATCAATTACAAAATTTAAAAACATTCTTGGAATTCTTAAGCAGTATAGTGCAAAAGTTAAGAAGAATTAGTTTGGCATGGTAGGTTAAGCCACTGCTGTCTGCAGCACTGGCATCCCATGTGGGTGCTGGTTTGAGTCCCGGCTACTCCACTTTGATTCAACTCCCTGTTAATGCACCTGGGAAAGCAGTGGAGAGTGGCTCAAGCACTTGGGCCCCCGCAGTCACATGACTCCTGGTTTTGGCCTTGCCTAGCCCTAGCCATTGCACTGTTTGGGGAGTTAATCAGCAGATGGAAGACCTCTCTCTCTGTCTTTCCCTCATTCTCTGTCCCTGTCTCTCTCCCTCTCTCTCTGATTCTGCCTTTCAAATAATTTTTTTTAAAAAAATGAATAGTGGGACTGGTGTCATGGCATAGGAGGTAGAGCTGCCAGCTGTGATGCCAGCATCCCACATGGGCACTGCTCTATGTCCCAGCTGCTCCACTTCCAATCCAGTTACCTGCTAATGGCCTGGGAAAACCAACGGAATATGGCCCAAGTGTTTGGGCCCCTGCCACCCATGTGGTAGACCCAGATGAAGTTCCTGGCTCTTGGCTTTGGCCTGGCTCAGCCCTGGCTATTGCAGCCATCTGGGGAGTTAATCAGTGGATGAAAGTTCTCTCTCTGTATGTAACTATAACTTTTAAATAAATAAATCTTAAAAAATACAAAACCAAACAAACAAAAAAAAAAAAACAGTGAGTGCCATGCTCCCAGACTTCCTGGATTCAGATCGCAGTGTGGCCATTTGCTGGCTTTGTGAACTAACCTTTCTGTGCCTCAGTTCCCCTATGAGGAAAATGTGTTTAAAAGACTCAGTGCACTGTTCTCAAGCGGATTCAAAGAATTACCTCATGCAGAGTACTAGGAACAATTGGCACTTGGGGAGCATTTAATAAAAGTTAGCTGCTTGTTTTTTAACTAGAGAGCAATTTTTCAACCAAGATTGTGTAACCAAATGGAAGTTCTGTCAGATATACTCACAGTCTTCTGTTTTGTATACAGCTTAAAAGAACATTTATTTATTTGAAAAGCAGAGTTACAGAGAGAGGAAGAGACACAGAGAGAGAGATCCTTCATCTGCTTGTTCCTTCTCCCAAATGGCTGCAATAGCTGGGGCTGAGTAAAGCCAAAGCCAGGGGCCAGGAGTTTCTTCTGAGTCTCCCACATGGGTGCAAGAGCCCAAGTACTTGGGCCATCTTCCACTGCTTTTCCCAAGTGGCCACAAGTGCGTGGCTGGGTCAAGCCAAAGCCAGGTGCCCAGAATTCCATCTGGACCTTCCACATGGGTGGCAGGGGCCCAAGCATTCCTGCACTCTTCCACTGTTTTTCCAAGTGGATTAAAGGGAGCTGAATGGAAAGTGGAGCAGCTGGGACTTGAACTGGCGCACAGATGGAATGCTGGTGTTGCAAACAACTGCTTAACAGGCTGTGCCACAATGTTGATCCCTGATGAAAAATTTTAAAACATTAAAATTAGCTTATTTTGAAATATCTGTCAGGTAGTTTCAGAGCCCATATTCATACTTGCAACTAAAAGTTGATTGGGTGATCTACTGACAATGTTTAACTTTTAGCTTCTCAAACTAGGTTTTGATTTATTCTCAAGTATTTAAAATTTCTCAAGATTGATAAATACTACTTTGGAGCAGCAAATGTATTTATACCATGGGTCATAATAGACATGTTCACCATGGAATAGTTATCTGTCATTCAACGCATATTTATTGCTGGTGTCATTAGTGCTGTCTTCCAAGTCTTTTGGGCTCTCTGTCTTTAAGCACATGATTGGATTTCACTTCTTGGCCTTCTTTGGGCTTGGTTATTGGGGAGCCCAGAGGGTGAGGTGGGGATGAGTGGTGAGCGGATTTCACACGTGTTATTTGTACCAGTGTGTTTAATTGCTGGTGGAAGACCTTCTCAAATGCACTTTTCAGATTTTTGCTATTCATTGGCTATAGCCCTGAGCTTCCCTACCAACTTATGGTGGATTTGCTACATGTATGAGAAATAACGCATTTGCTGGGTGAAGCTGCTGACATTTGTGTGTTGTTTTCAACGTTGCATCCTGGCTAGTATATACCTGTATTTCACCTATTGTGTCCAAAACATGATGATATTTGATACATAAATCAGAAGTAATCCAGTTTTCCAGGTGAGCCTTTTTCTTTCAGTTTATGCCATTTTAAATGATATTCCGAAGGCTGAGGTAACATGAACCCCACATTATCTTGAACCTCTACTTAACATATGATTCATGAACTTTGTGTTATTTACTTAGATCAGTGAGGCAAATAGTAAAACACCCATGGTCGCTACCCTTCTCATCAGATGGCGAGTAAACAATAAGGATCTACACGTTGTTCCTCCCAACAGAAAGAGAGAGCTGACACACAACAAGGTGAATATAACCTGAGAAGGTCGTCTCCCTCACCTCGTGCTGTATGTCTTACTCCAGCCGGGATCTCTGAAGTCTTCCCTCGGAGAGGTTCACAGAGCAGCTTGAGGCATATCAAGAGCAGTAGTTTCTGTTAGTAGTGGTTCCTTGTTGCCCAGTTTCCTGGTCATGATTCTCAGCACTCGTTCAGAAGTCCTGTCTGCCTGTGTTAATCTCGGTCACAAAACCTCGCTGAGTCTCCTGGAGGCGGTCTGATGCTTGTTAAAAGAACAGATCTTTCAGACAATTGCCTATTGAGTTGCTCTGGCAACAAGCTTAGGTCCAGTTGAGCTAATGAGAAAATAAATAGTCTTCTTGCTTTTATTCTCATGCAATCTAATAACATCTCTGCTCTTCTAAAAAATGAAACACGGGCCCAATATCCTACAAGTTTTTCCTTGTCCCTGAGATCATTGTCCAAATGCTTCAGAAATATCCTTGGAGGAATATGGAGTTTATATTCTCAGATTTTGTCATGGAAGGACCTGAACTCAAAGAATGAAATTTAACCACAAGCAGAAAACCTACTTCATAAACCCCACTAGTCGCATAAAATCAGTCTGGATTAGGTACTTTGAAATTCTTCCCCCAATTCATAAAAAACAATTAGTTCATATATAAAACTCTAAAGGTGAAAGTGAAATGATTTCTCATTTGGCAATTTTTAGACTTTATGCAACATTAATTAATACATTCAAGAATTTTTTTCTGGAGGCGCTGGTATAAGCAGTTAAACTAACGTGTTACGTAAAAGTGAAGAAATAGGAAACAGTAAGGCAGAAAGTTTTATATGGCATGATCATGAAGGACTTTATGGACATTTCAGCCAGTTTGAATTTTTCCTGAAATCAAGCATTAAAATATTTGGAAGTCCAGGGACGGCACTGTGGCGCAGCAGGTTAACGCCCTGGCCTGAAGCGCCAGCATCCCATATAGGCGCCAGTTTGAGACCTGGCTGCTCCACTTCTGATTCAGCTATCTGCTATGGCCTGGGAAAGCAGTAGAAGATGGCCCAAGTCCTTGGGCCCCTGCATCCACATGGGAGACCCAGGTGAAGCTCCTGGCTCCTGGTTTTGGATCAACGCAGCTCTGGCCATTGGGGCCAACTGGGGAGTGAACCAGCCGATTTAAGACCTCTCTCTCTCTCTCTCTCTCTGCCTCTCCTCTGTGTAACTCTGGCTTTCAAATAAATTAATCTTTAAAAAAATAAAATATTTGGAATGGACAACATAGAATAATTTCATTTTTTAACAATCACTCTGGCTACATGCAAAACGGTGGGTTCAAGATTGAGGTAAAGGTAGAAGTAAAGAGCATTCAGACAAGAGGGAGTGGTAGCTTTGAGTTGAAGATCAGGAGGGAAATTTGGTATGGAGGTACTAATTAGGAGTCAGCACGCAAGTGATGTTGCATCTACATGAGTGTTTGAAATACTGCAATGATATACAGGGAGAATAGGCTCAAAAGTGAATCCAAAGGCTTTTCAATCTCTAAGGACTTGGCAGGAAAAAACAAAAAACCTGGTGACAGAAAGTAAGAAGTATCAGACAACAGGTATACCAGGACAGTTTGATACTCTAGAGTTGAGGGAAGAAAGTATTTTAAAAAGCAACGTTCTGAAAAGTTTACATATGTTAGGAACCAAAACCATTCTATTGGATTTAATAAGCAATAGAGGTTATCTACTAGAAATCAGAAAGGTTTCTATTGGAGCAAACAGTAATGAATCATAGTAGAAATACCATGTTTCAGTATGTGGCGTGGAATCCACGGTATAGGTGGAGAGATTAGTTGTATACGTTCGAGACTGTATCTCTTTAACTGTAACTGGAGGGAGGCAGAAAGCATAGCTGTGGATATTGCTGACTTTCTAGGTTTGGGTGCAGGTAGTTAAGAGGGTTCTCCTTTCACAGCATTTTTTATTTGGAGTAGGCAGTGAGATGATCTGTTGAGACTGAGTGCTGATGTTGAAGAAGGAAGATTAGGGAGGGTGGAGATTCTTAGGAATGACTGCTGTAAAGAACTGAGGAGTGAGTTAATGATGCAAATATAAAAAGCTTCCTTTCTTCCTTGGGGATGATTATAACTTGTTCACATTTGGGATGTTAAGTGAGGGAATATACAGTATGTTATACATGATTAGACAAAACTCAATAAATAGCATTTTTTTAATCAACATCATCGTTGTCTACCTACTATTTACACAGCACCAATTCTAGCTTTTATTTATTTATTTTTGTTTTGTTTTGTTTTTGACAGGCAGAGTGGACAGTGAGAGAGAGAGTCAGAGAGAAAGGTCTTCCTTTGCCGTTGGTTCACCCTCCAATGGCTGCCACGGCTGGCGCGCTGCGGCCGGCGCACCGTGCTGATCCGAAGGCAGGAGCCAGGTGCTTCTCCTGGTCTCCCATGGGGTGCAGGGCCCAAGCACTTGGGCCATCCTCCACTGCACTCCCTGGCCACAGCAGAGAGCTGGCCTGGAAGAGGGGCAACTGGGACAGAATCTGGCGCCCCGACTGGGACTAGAACCCGGTGTGCCGGCGCCGCTAGGTGGAGGATTAGCCTAGTGAGCCGCGGAGCCGGCCCTCTAGCTTTTATTTTTAGCTCTACCCCTTCCTTTCAGTTTCACTGAGGGACTTCTCTCAGTCTCCTCCTGAGCTTTTACTTTTGTTCTTCTTCCCCAGTTTGGAGGTTTTACATAACACATTCTTGATTTTGTCTGATCTAATATGGTCTGTTCACCAGTGAATCTGCTTCCAACTCATTTTCTACAGGGCTCTTTCTCAGCACTCTCCTGTTTAGAAACCAAACAATATTGAGTCTAGGAAAATCCATGAGAATTTTGTAGTTCACCAAATCTTATTTGCAAATTAAATCCTAATATGGTCCCTGATTCCAATAATGTAATTCTATGAAAATAATCAAGTAGGGGTTCAGGTTTAATAATTTATAACACTCTAAACTAGCCATGTTTATGGTTCTAATGTGGAAAATGAGGTATTTATTATGTCTTTCACATTTATAACTGTCAAGCCATATCTTTGGTCAGTCTGTCTTTTTTTAAAACCTCTATTTTGTGACGAAACAAAAATGATCACAATTTTCCTTCTGTGACTGATCTGTCAGAGAAACTTCTGCATCCCTCCCTTCCTCCCTCCCTCCCTCCCTCCCTCCCTCCCTCCCTCCCTTCCTTCCTTCCTTCCTTCCTTTCTTTCTTTTTTTGGAACCTTTCATTTAATGAGTACAAATTTCATAAGTACAACTTTAGGAATATAGTGATTCTTCCCACCATACTTCCCCTCCACTCTCCTTCTTACCCCATTTCCTCCTCCCTCTCCCGTTCTCAATCCCATTATCCACTGATTCATTTTCAGTTAACTTTATATATAGAAGACCAACTGTATACTAAGTAAAGATTTCAACAATTTGTACACACACACACACACAAAATACAAAAAAACTGAACAATTTTTACAGCTAATTCTCATAGCAAAACTCATTGAAGACAGAGGTCGTGCAAGGGGAGTAAGTGCACAGTGACTCCTGTTGTTAATTTAACAATTCATACTCTTATGTATGATGTCAATGATCACCTGAGGCTCTTGACAAGAGCTGCCAAGGCTATGGAAGCCTTTTGTGACCACAGACTCTGTCAGTATTTCAACAAGACCATAAGCAAAGTGAAAGTTCTCTCCTCCCTTCAGAGAAAAGTACATCCTTCTTTGATGGCCCCCTTCTCTCCACTGGGGTCTCACTCACAGAGATCCTTCATATAGGAGGTTTTTTGTTTGTTTGTTTGTTTTTTGCCACAGTGTCTTGGCTTTCCATGCCTGAAACTGCATCTTTCTCTTGTGCCTTTCTTCCTGCTGTTGCCCCTAGCTTTGGCTCATAACCTGTTCTCCATGCTGTGTAACTGGAACCCTGGCCTCATGGCTCTGACATCTACCTATAGTTCGTGGTCAGAGAGCCTGAAATAATCATCCTGCCTCCTGTCAGTGCTTTCTTCTCCTTTATTATCATAAGCAAGCTTTTTTTCCCCTAAGATGTGTTTATTTATTTGAAAGGCACAGTAACAGAGAGAGGGGGAAGACAGACAGACAGACACACACACACGCACACACACGCACACACAGAGAGAGAGAGAGAGAGAGAGAGATTCCATCTATTGGTTTACTTCCCAAATGGCCTCAACAGCCCGATCTGGAGTAGGCTGAAGTTAGGAGCCAAGAACTCCATCCTGGTCTCCCATGTGGGTGGTAGGGGCCCACGTACTTGGGCCAACTTCTACTAGATTCCCAGGCTCTTTCCCAGGCTTAATCCATTGCACCACAATACTGGTAGGTCTTGAGCTTTTGCCATCTCCCAAAGTGCCAGCACCCACCCATGTCCTGTTCTTTTCACCTATTGCCACTTACAGGAGAATGGTATGAAACTAACCACTTAATAAGTGGGTGATAGAGTGAAAAATCCCAAAATAGATAATTATCAAGTACCTCAGAAAAACTAAGCTACCTGTTCAGTAAATGATAAGCCCTTTTTATTGATTAGTGATTGAAAACTGTATATCATGAGATTGTCCATGTATATATCAAGTCCTCAAACTGTTGCAGCTTGTACCATGGTTGCATTTTCAGGGGTATCTGGACTGTGTCTCAATTCAGTTGTTAAGGCAGGTGAAACTTTATCAGTTCTCACTGCATAGAAAGTCATATGAAATCTTATTACAGCTTTATAAGTACACAAGGGATATCTCTGAAGCCTGGCAGAGGCACATGTAGACATACCAGAAGCATCATCAGGTGCTCTCTTCCAGTGAAGTTTGTTTGAAAGAAACTGAGGAAGCAGGTACAAAATGGCTGAGTGATTTTTTTTCTGACCAACAGAGCTGCTCGTTAGCAACTTGAAAGGACGCCTAGATCCAAAATAGTATTAAACAAGTGTTTCTTCAATATGAGATCATTATGTTTCTCTTCTAAATCCAAATACTAATTGCAACCTTGCTGTGAGCATACAATATTAAGGCCATCATAGCCATGGCAACAGAATGCAGCATGAAGTGGAATCCTATCATCTGCACAGCGTTGTTAGTGGTTGGGTGGCAGATGAGCACTTTCTTACAACATCTCTAATGTCCAACTCCAAAGAGGGGCTTGCATTGCATACCTTTAGGCAATTTTGCCACACAGGTTCTCTTACCTTTGAACATTTTATATATCTCTGTAATTAATTTCAATACAGCATGGCTTGTTAATCCATAGACACAAATACAAGCACAAATTAAAATTTCAACAGGCACTTTACAATGGCCATTTACATTTCAAAATTAAACCCATAATAAAAACTTTTGTGTACTTATAATTGGACTGATTTTTAACACCCAATGATAAACATCTATGTAAATAGCCTCCCAAAGATTTTGCACTTAAGAAAAAAAGCACTTTAAATGAGCTGCTTAAAAGTCACCTTCTCTGCTTTGCATGATAATTGTAATGCAAAATAATAAACAGCACTACAACACTTCTAGGATGATAGGGTGTCATTTATATGAAGATAATTAGGCATTTAAAACCTACCAATACCAATTTAAAAACCTACCAATTAAAAAAAAAAGCAGTGTGCTTACAGTAAACTCATTGAAATAAATTTCCATTTGCTTTTCATTGCAAATATGTCCACAGCTTGTGTAGCTGCAAGAACTCTGTTTTTGTGTGTAGGAAGTGAGGTGCAGATTAAGAGTTCATAGCCCAACCTTTCTACAAAAAAACAAATAATGTTTGGACTTGCTGTAAACATATGAACCATATGCCATTGTTAAAAAGAAAGGAAACAGTTGTGTTGGCATAAAGACTTGTTACTATTAGGATGATACAGAACTCCATGCTCATTTTCTTCTAGGTAACGCTAGGAAGAGCAAGGGAGATAGTGAGGATCTGCCATTAGCATTCAGAGATAAATGCATTGGCCTTTGCTTTCTTAGCTAATGAAATAATTCACCTTCTCAAGAATTTATCTTTTTTTAAGGGTTTTATTTATTTATCTGAAATGTAGAGTTACAGAGAGTAAGAGGGAGACACAGAGAGAAAGGTCTTCCATCTGTTGGTTCACTCCCCAAATGGCCACAATAGCCAGAGCTGAGCCCATCTGAAGCCAAGAACAAGAAACTTCCTCTGGGTCTCCCATGGGGTGCAACGGGCCCAAGCACTTGAGCCATCTTCCACTGCTTTCCCAGGCCATAGCAGAGAGCTGGATCAGAAGAGGAGCAGCCAGGACTCGAACTGGTGTCCATATGGGATGCTGGCACCACAGGCAGAGGATTAACCTGCTGCGCCACAGTGCCGGCCACGAGAATTTATCTTGAGATTGACAATGAAGTCTGTGTAAAAGCAGTGAGGAGGTTGTGTAGCTTTCACAGATATGTAAAACATGAGTATCATTTGGACTGTAAGGAAATGTAACACTTGAACAGTAAAGAAATTCCAGGCATATAGATCAATAGAGTTTTTAATGTTATTATTACTACCTTCATGCATTAGTTCACTCATGCACTCACTTGTTTATAAGGATTTTTTTATTTATTGAAAGTCAGAGTTACAGAAAGGGGGAGAGAGAGTTACAGGGTCGGGGGATGGGGAGGGAGAGGGAGAAGGCCAGGGCCAGGGCCAGGGCCAGGGCCAGGGCCAGGGCCAGGGACTTGGGCCATCTTCTATTGCTTTCCCAGACCATAGCAGAGAGCTGGTTCAGAAGTGGAGCAGCCAGGACTCGAACCAGTGCCCCTATGGAATTCCAGCACTTCAGGCAGCGGTTTTACCTGCTACCCCACAGCCCTGGCCCCTGCTCATTCATTCGTTTATCAAAAATTTATGAGTTTCTTACTTTGTGTTAGTCTTTATGCTAAGCGCTGGCAATTCACATATGAATTCAACCCAAAGAGATAAAACATATATGAAAACAGTAATTTTGATAAGGTAAGGACAAATTATGAGTTCTATGCAAAGAACAATGGAAGCAGAAAAAAAATGACTTAATTTGCTACTCTAAAGGAAGATTTCATGTTAACTGTCATGTTTAAACTAAGTGTTAGAGGATAAACAATTCTTTGTTGGAGGATGAAGAGAGGAAAATCAGGTAGAGAGATTTGGAAGGGGCCATAGAAGCTGTAGCAATTAGAATGTTGGATTTTGGTGTCTACAGGTGCTTGTGTCTAGAATACAGGGTGTTTCGTCTGGAATATATTCAGTGTTCCTTTATTATCCCATTTGATCTTATTTCTTCAACCTTGCCTAAAAAGACATTCATACGAGTTTAAAGAGAAAAGTTACTGGCTTAAATAAGTGTAAAACTCAAGAGAATTATTTCAGTTTTAGTTGAACTTAAATGCATGGAAGAATCTCTCTTAAAGTCTGGAGTTTACTTTTCTTGTTGTTAGTTCCATTCTTAAGGTTACTCTCCATGAGCCTAGCAGACCCAGCAGAGGTTTGGTTTGTGTAAGGAGTGATATTTTCCGAAGGAAAAACTGAGCTGTTGTTCTTACATTGCTCACCAATTTCCCAGAGCTATTCATTGAATATTCTTTTTATTTGTAAATTATACGAAACATTCTAGAACAACCATGCTGTGATTTGAATGTGTCCCTCCACATCCCATGTGTCAGAAACCTAATCCCCTGTATCATATATTGATAGTGTTCAGGGTTGGGGCCTTTGCAGGCAAGTAGGGCTACATGAGGTCATGAGATGAGGCCTCCGTAGTAGAATTAGTGGCTTTATTAGAAGAAAGACCAGAGCTAGCACATGTGCTCTCTCACCGTGTAGTGTCTTCTACCATGTCAGTGTGCCACAAGAAAGCCCCCTTCAGATGCTGTCACCTTTATATTAAACCTCCCCGCCTCCAGAATTGTGGGGGGAAAATTCTTTTATTTATAAATTACCCTATCTGTGGTACTCTGTTACAGCAATAAAAAAATGGGATAAGATAAGCTAGTAGTCTTAACTATATTGGGTTGAATTCATGACTGTGTACTTATTGAATAAGTTAATTCAATAAATGTCTGTTGAATACTTACTATCTGCTAGGTAGATATTTCACTGAGCTATGTATATACCTTTGGCATGCTTGTATTTTTATTTTTAAAATCTTTACAGTTTATTCTCTGTTGAGTCCATGTTTTCCAAATTGTGGAATACATACCTCAGAGGATTCTGAAGTTATTTTAGACTCAGAAATAAAAGATGGTGAATTAATCAGGGTACATGCTATTTCTTTTTCAGTTCTTTGTCAATCTTTCTAACTATGTCAGCAGAAAAAAATCTGTCTGGAACCTGAGTGTCTTAATGCTATTCTCCAAAAACAAGATTTTGGTTCACAGCTTTGGTATGCTCGATAGCTAGCTAGCCTACATTCAGTGACAGTGTTTTATTTATTCTACAAGTGTTTCTGTCACACAACTCATATAATTTTATGTAATTAATTTAGAAGTTTTTATATGAATAATTTTAATTCATATAATTACACTATTTTAAAGAAAAAATGCTGATTTTTCCACTTACAGTACAGATATGAAGTTTCTTATTAAGTCAAGTTAGTTAAGCAGTCCCTGAACACTGTTTTAAAGAACAATTTGAAGTAATTTGATTGGTGATAATGTGAAAAGGGTAAAAATTGTGAGGGTGATATGCATACAATTGAAATTTGGAGTCCCTCATATTAGGCTTTGACTCCTATAACATAAAATTTTTCCTCTGGGGCCGGCACCGTGAATCACTTGTTTAATCCACCGCCTGCAGCGCCGGCATCTCATATGGGTGCCAGGTTCTAATCCTGGCTGCTCCTCTTCCAGTCCAGCTCTCTGCTGTGGCCTGCAAGGGTAGTGGAGGATGGCCCAAGTGCTTGGGCCCTGCACCCCATGGGAGACCAGGAAGAAGCACCTGGCTCCTGGCTTCAGATCGGC